>NC_073255.2:1212352-1512941 GCF_029289425.2 Pan paniscus | reverse complement strand
GGTATTTCCATGTTTATACAGATAGCGGTGTGGCTGTTTCCATGTTTATACAGAGGGCAGTGTACATATTTCCATGTTTATACAGATAGTGGTGTAGATATTTCCATGTTTATAAATATAGCGGTGTAGATATTTCCATGTTTATAGAGATAGCAGTGGAGATATTTCCATGTTTATAGAGATAGCGGTCGAGATATTTCCATGTTTATATAGATCAGGATGTAGATATTTCCATGTTTATACAGATAGCGGTGTAGATATTTCCATGTTTATACAGATAGCGGTGGAGATATTTCCATGTTCATACAGATAGCCGTGGACATATTTCCATGTTTGAACAGATAGCGGTGGAGATATTTCTATGTTTATACAGATAGCGGTGGAGATATTTCCATGTTTATATAGATAGCGTTGGAAATATTTCCATGTTTATAGAGATGGCGGTGTAGTTATTTCCAAATTTACACTGATAGCAATATAGATAGTTCCATGTTTATGCAGATAGTTGTGTAGATATTTCCATGTTTATAAAGATAGCGGTGTCGATATTTCCAAGTTTATACAGATAGCGGTGTAGGTATTTCCATGTTTATACAGATAGCATTGTAGATATTTCCATGTTTATACAGATGGCTGTGATGTTATTTCGATGTGTATACAGATGGCAGTGTAGATATTTCCATGTTTATACAGATGGAGGTGTAGATATTTCCATGTTTCTACTGATGACTGTGAAGGTATTTCCATGTTTATAAAGATAGAGGTGTAATTATTTCCATGTTTATAGAGATAGCGGTGTAGATATTTCCATGTTTATACAGATGGCTGTGTATATATTTCCATGTGTATACAGTTGGCAGTGTAGATATTTCCATGTTTATACTGATGGAGGTGTTGGTATTTCCATGTTTTTACAGATGACTGTGTAGATATTTCGATTTATTTACATATGGCGGTGTAGATATTTCGAAGTTTTACAGATAGCGGTGTGGCTGTTTGCATGTTTATACAGATAGCGATGTAGATATTTCCATGTTTATATAGATAGCGATGTAGATATTTCCATGTTTATTCAGATGGCGGTGTAGATATTTCCATGTTTATACAGATAGCATTGTGGCTGTTTCCTTGTTTATACAAATGGCAGTGTAGATATTTCCATGTTTATAGGTATAGTGGTGTAGATATTTCGATGTTTATAAAGATAGCGGTGTAGATATTTCCATGTACATAGAGATAGCAGTGGGGATATTTCCAAGTTTATATAGATAGCGGTCGAGGTATTTCCATGTTTATACAGATAACGATGTAGATATTTCCATGTTTATACAGATAGCGGTGTAAATATTCCCATGTTTATACAGATAGCAGTGTAGATATTTACATGTTTATACAGATAGCGGTGTAGGGATATCCGTGTTTACACTGATTGCGCTGGAGATATTTCCATGTTTATACAGAGAGCGGTGTAGATAATTCCATGTTTATAGAGATAGCGGGGGAGTTATTTCCATGTTTGTACAGTTAGCCATGTAGATACTCCCATTTTCATACAGATAGCGGTGGAGGTATTTCCATGTTTATACAGATTGCGGTGGAGATATTTCCATGTTTATACTGATAGCATTGTAGATATTTCCATGTTTATAGGGATGGCGGTGTAGATATTTCCATATTTATACAGATATCTGTGTAGATATTTCGATGTTTATTCGGATGGTGGTGTAGATATTTTGATGTTTTTACAGATAGCGGTGTGGCTATTTCCATGTTTATTCAGATAGCGACGTAGATATTTCCATGTTTATATAGATAGCGATGTAGATATTTCCATGTTTACTCAGATGGCGGTGTAGATATTTCCATGTTTATACAGATAGGGGTGTGACTGTTGCCTTGTTTATACAGATGGCAGTGTAGATATTTCCATGTTTATACAGATGGCGGTGGAGATATTTCCATGTTCATACAGATAGCGTTAGAGATATTTCCATGTTTATAGAGATGGCAGTGTAGATATTTCCGTATTTATACAGATATCTGTGTAGATATTTCGATGTTTATTCAGATGGTGGTATTGATATTTCCATGTTTATACAGATAGCAGTGTGGCTATTTCCATGTTTATACAGATGGCTGTGTAGATATTTCCATGTTTATACAGATATCGATGTAGATATTTCCATATATTATAGAGATAGCGGTGTAGATAATTCCATGTTTATACAGATGGCTTTGTGGATATTTCCATGTGTATAGAAATGGCAGTGTGGATATTTCCATGTTTACACAGATGGAAGTGAAGGTATTTCCATGTTTATACAGATGACTGTGTAGATATTTCCATGTTTTTACAGATGGCAGTGTAGATAGTTCCATGTTTATACAGATAGCGGTGTGGCTATTTCCATGTTTATACAGATAGCGATGTAGATATTTCCATGTTTATAGAGATGGCTGGGTAGATATTTCCATGTTTATGCAGATGGCAGTGTAGATATTTCCATGTTTATACAGATAGTGGTGTAGATATTTCCATGTTTATACAGAAGAGTGTGTAGGTATTTACTTGTTAATAGAGATGGCAGTGTAGATATTTCCATGTTTATAGAGATAGCCTTGTAGATATTTCCATGTATATACAGATAGCGGTGTAGACGTTTCTATGTTAATAGAGATAGCAGTGTAATTATTTCCATATTTATACAGATGGTGGTGTAAATATTTCCGTGTTCACAGAGATAGCCATGTAGATATTTCCATGTTTATACAGATAGCGGTGTGGACATTTCCATGTATATAGAGATAGCGGTGAGGCTATTACCATGTTTATACAGATGGCAGTGTAGGTAATTCCATGTTAATACAGATAGCGATGTAGCTATTTCCATGTTTATACAGAGAGTGGTGAAGATATTTCCATGTTTATACAGATAGCGTTGTACATATATCCATGTTTATACAGATAGCGGTGTAGATATTTCCATGTTTATAAAGATAGCGGTGGAGATATTTCCAAGTTTATACAGATAGCAGAGGAGATATTTGTAGGTTTTGTACAGATATCCTTGGAAATATTTCCATGTTTATAGGGATTGCGGTGTAGATATTTCCAACTTTATACACATAGCGGTGTAGATATTTCCATGTTTATACAGATAGCGGTGAAGATATTTCCATGTTTAGACAGATAGCAATGTTGGTATTTCCATGTTTATAGAGATAGCGGTGTAGATATTTGCATGTTTATACAGATGGCTGTGTAGATGTTTCCATGTGTATACAGATTGCAGTGTAGATATTTCCATGTTCATACAGAAGGAGGTGTAGATATTTCCATGTTTATACAGATGACTGTGTAGATATTTCCATGTTTTACAGATGGCGGTGTAGATATTTAAATGTTTATACAGATAGCTGTGTGGCTATTTCCATTTTTATACAGATAGCGATGTAGATATTTCCATGTTTATACAGACAGCGGTGTAGATATTTCCATGTTTATACAGATAGCGGTGGAGTTATTCCCATGTTTATGCAGATAGCGGTGTAGATAATTACATGTTTATACAGACAACGGTGTAGTGCTTTCCATGTTTATACAGATGACTGTGTAGATATTTCCATGTTTTTACAGATGGCAGTGTAGATATTTCCGTGTTTATGGAGATAGCGATGTAGATATTTCCATGTTTATAGAGATGGCTGGGTAGATATTTCCATGTTTATTCAGATGGCATTGTAGATATTTGCATATTTATACAGATAGTGGTGTAGGTATTTCCATGTTTATACACATGAGTGTGTAGGTATTTCCATGTTTATAGAGATGGTAGTGTAGATATTTCCATGTTTATAGAGATAGCCTTGTAGATATTTCCATGTTTATACAGATAGCTGTGTAGACGTTTCTATGTTTATAGAGATAGCAGTGTAAGTATTTCCATATTTATACAGATGGCGGTGAAAATATTTCCATGTTTATAGAGATAGAGATGTAGATATTTCCATGTTTATACAGATAGCGGTGTAGACAATACCATGTTTAGAGAGATAGCGGTGTGGCTATTACCATGTTTTTACAGGTGGCAGTGTAGATATTACCATGTTTATGCAGATAGTGGTGTAGATATTTCCATTTTTATAAAGATAGCGGTGTAATTATTTCCATGATTATAGAGATAGCTGTGTAGATATTTCCGTGTTTATACAGATGGCTGTGTAGATATTTCCATGTGTATACAGATGGCAGTGTAGATATTTCCATGTTTATACAGATAGAGGTGTAGATATTTCCATGTTTTTACAGATGAATGTGTAGATATTTCGATGTTTTTACAGATGGCGGTGAAGATATTTTGATGTTTTTACAGATAGCGGTGTGGCTATTTCCATGTTTATAGAGATAGCGATGTAGATATTTCCATGTTTATTCAGATGGCGGTGAAGATATTTCCATGTTTATACAGATAGGGGTGTGACTGTTGCCTTGTTTATACAGATGGCAGTGTAGATATTTCCATGTTTATACAGATAGTGGTGTAGATATTTCCATGTTTATAAAGATAGCGGTATAGATATTTCCATGTTCATAGAGATTGCGGTGGAGATATTTCCATGTTTATACAGATAACGATGTAGATATTTCCATGTTTATACAGATAGCGGTGTAAATATTTCCATGTTTATACAGATAGCGGTGTAGATGTTTACATGTTTATACAGATAGCATTGTAGGGATTTCCATGTTTACACTGATTGATGAGGAGATATTTCAATGTTTATTCAGATATCGGTGTAGATAATTCCATGTTTATAAAGATAGCGGGGGAGATATTTCCATGTTTGTACAGTTAGCCATGTAGATATTTCCATATTCATACAGATAGCGGTGGAGATATTTCCATGTATATACAGATTGTTGTGGAGATATTTCCATGTTCATACAGATAGCGTTAGAGATATTTCCATGTTTATAGAGATGGCGGTGTAGATATTTCCGTATTTATACAGATATCTGTGTAGATATTTCGATGTTTATTCAGATGATGGAATAGATATTTCCATGTTTATTCAGATAGCAGTGTGGGTATCTCCATGTTTATACAGATGGCTGTATAGATATTTCCATGTTTATACAGATAGCGATGTAGATATTTCCATGTATTATAGAGATAGCGGTGTAGATAATTCCATGTTTATACAGATGACTTTGTAGATATTTCCATGTGTATACAAATGGCAGTGTGGATATTTCCATGTTTACACAGATAGCGTTGTAGATATTTGCATGTTTATACAGATAGCGGTGGAAATATTTCCATGTTTATCCTGATAGCGGTGTAGATATTTCCATGTTTATACAGATAGCGGTGGAGGTATTTCCATGTTTATACAGATGGTTGTCGGGATACTTCCATGTTTATACAGATGGCATTGTAGATATTTCCATGATTTCACAGATGGTGGTATAGGTATTTCCATGTTTATACAGATGACTGTGTAGTTATTTCCATGTTTATACAGATGGCGGTTTAGATATTTTCAAATGTATAGATATAGCGATGTGGATATTTCCATATTTATACAGATCGTGATGTAGATATTTGTATGTTTATACAGATAGCAGTGTAGATATTTCCATGTTTATTCAGATAGCGCAGTAGATATTTCCATTTTTATACAGATCGTGGTGTAGTTATTTCCACGTTTATAAAAGTAGCGGTTCAGATATTTCCGTGTTTATACAGATCCCGGTGTAGACATTTCCATCTTTCTACAGAAGGCAGTGTGGATATTTCTATGTTTATACAGATGGCGGTGTAGATATTTCCATGTTTATGCAGATGGCGGTGTAGATATTTCCATGTTTATATAGATGGTAGTGTAAATATTTCCATGTTTTCACAAATGGTGGTGTAGATATTTCCACGTTTATACAGAAGACTTTGCAGTTATTTCCAAGTTTATACTGATGGCGGTTTAGTTATTTCAATATTTATATTGATAGCCGTGCGGATATTTCCATGATTATACAGATAGCGTTGTAGACATTTCCATGTTTATAGATATAGCAGTGTAGATATTTCCATATTTATACAGATCATAGTGTAGATATTTGCAGGTTTATACTGATAGCGATGTAGATATTTCCATGTTTATACAGATGGCGCTGTAGATATTTCCATGTTTATACAGATCGTGGTGTAGATGTTTCATGTTTATACAGATAGCGGTGTAGATATTTCCATGTTTATACAAGTAGAGTTGCAGATATTTCCATGTTTGTACAGATCACGGTGTAGACATTTCCATCTTTCTAAAGGTGGCAGTGTAGCTTTTTCTATGTTTATACAGAAGGAGGTGTAGATATTTCGATGTTTATAGAGATTGCGGTGCAGATATTTCTCTGTTTATTGAGATAGCGGTGTAGATAATTCCATGTTTACACAGATAGCGGTGTAGTTATTTCCATGTTTATATAGAGAGAGGTGTATATATTTCCATATTTATACACATAGCTGTGTAGATATTTCCTTGTTTATTCAGCTGGCAGTATAGATATTTCCATGTTTATACAGATAGCGGTGTGGCTATTTCCAAGTTTATACAGATAGCGATGTAGATATTTCCATGTTTATACAGATGTCGGCGTAGATATTTCCATGTTTATACAGATGGCAGTGTAGATATATCCATGTTTATAAAGATAGCGGTGAAGACATTTCCATGTTTATGGAGATGGCAGTGTAGATATTTCCATATTTATACAGATAGCGGTTTAGTTATTTCCATGTGTATACAGATAGCGGTGTAGATATTTCCATCTTTGCACAGATTGCGGTGTAGTAATTTCCATATTTCCACAGACAGAGGTTTAGATATTTCCAACTTTGCACAGTTTGCGGTGTAGATATTTCCATCTTTACACAGAAAGCGGTGTAGATATTTCCATGTTTACACAGATAGCGGTGTAAATATTTCCATGTTTACACAGATAGTGTTTTAGATATTTCCATGTTTATACAGATAGCGGTGTAGATATTTCCATGTTTATACAGATGGTGTAGATGTTTCCGTGTTTATCCAGATAGCGGTGGAAATATTTCCATGTTTATAGAGATAGCCGTGTAGATATTTCCATGTTTTTACAGTTAGCTGTGTAGACATTTCCATGTTTATAGAGATAGCGGTGTAGATATTTACATCTTCATAGAGATGGCAGTGTAGATATTTCCATGTTTATACAGATGACTGTGTAGATATCTCCATGTTTATACAGATAGCGCTGTAGATATTTCCATGTTTATAGAGATAGCGGTGTAGATATTTCCATAGTTATACAGATAGCGGTGTAGATATTTTCATATTTATACAGATGGCCAAGTGGAAATTTCCATTTTTGTAGAGATGGCAGTGTGCATTTTTCCATCTTTATAAAGATAGCGGTGTAGATATTTCCATGTTTATACAGATAGAGGTGTAGATATTTCCAACTTTGCACAGATTGCAGTGGATATTTTCCATGTTTATTCAGATAGCGGTGTAGATATTTCCATGTTTACAAAGATAGCGGTGTAGATATTTCCATGTTTATGCAGATATCGTTGCACATATTTCCATGTTTATAGAGTTGTTTAGGTATTTCCATGTTTATACAGATGACTGTGTAGATATTTCCATGTTTATACAGATGAATTTGTAGATATTTCCATGTTTATACAGATGGCGGTGTAGATATTTCCATGTTTATAGTGATGGCGGTGTATATATTTCCATGTTTATGCAGATAGCGGTGTAGATATTTCCATGTTTATACAGATAGCGGTGTAGATATTTGATGTTTACACATATAGTGGTGTAGATATTTCCATCTTTTCACAGATTGCAGTGTAGATATTTCCATCTTTACACATATAGCGGTGTAGATATTTCCAAGTTTACACAGATAGCCCTGTAGAAATTTCCATCTTTACACAGATAGCGTTGTAGATATTTCCATCCTTATACAGATAGCGGTATAGATATTTCCATGTTTATACACATAGCGCTGTAGATATTTCCATTTTTATACAGATGGCGGTGTAGATAGTTCCATGTTTATGGAGATGTCGGTGTAGATATTTTCATGTTTTTAGAGATGGCAGTGTAGTTATTTCCAAATTTATAGAGATAGCGGTGTAGACATTTCCATGTTTTTACAGGTAGAGTTCTAGACATTTCCATGTGTATAGAGATAGCAGTGCAGATGTTTCCAAATTTGTACTGATGGCTGTGTAGATATTTCCATGTGTATACAGTTGGCAGTGTAGATATTTCCATGTTTATAGTGATGGTGGAGTAGATATTTCCATGTTTATGCAGATGACTGTGTAGATATTTCAATGTTTATATATATGGTGGTGTAAATATTTCCATGTTTATAGAGATGGCGGTGTAGATATTTCCATGTTTGTACAGATAGCGGTGTAAATATTTCCATGTTTATAGAGATGGCAGTGTAGATATTTCCATGTTTACAGAGATGGCCGTGTAGATATTTCCATGTTATAGAGATAGCGGTTTAGATATTTCCATGTGTATAGAGATGGCGGTGTAGCTCTTTCCATGTTTATAGAGCGAGTGGTGTAGATATTTCTATCTTTATACAGATAGCGGTGACTATATTTCCATGTTTATACAGATAGCGGTGTTGGTTTTTCATGTTTATACAGCTCGCGGTGTAGATACTTCCATCTTTATAGAGATGGCAGTGTAGAAGTTTCCACGTTTATACAGATAGCGGTGTAGATATTTCCATGTTTATACAGATGGCGGTGTAGATATTTCCATGTTTATGGAGATGGCGGTGTAGATATTTTCATGTTGATAGATATGGCGGTGTAGATATTTCCATGTTTATAGAGATTGCGTTGTAGATATTTCCATGTTTATGCAGGTAGAGTTCTAGATATTTCCATGTGTATACAGATAGCAGTGCAGATCTTTCCAAATTTATACTGATGGCTGTGAAGATATTTCCATGTGTATATAGTTGGCATTGTAGATATTTCCATGTATATAGGGATGGTGGTGTAGATATTTCCATGTTTATACAGATGACTGTGTAGATATTTCAATGTTTGTATATATGGCAGTGTAAATATTTCCATGTTTATAGAGATGGCGGTGAAGATATTTCCATGTATGTACAGATAGCGGTGTAGATATTTCCATGTTTATACAGATAGCGGTGTAGATATTACCATGTTTACACAGATAGCGGTGTAGATATTTCCATCTTTGCACAGATTGCAGTGTAGCTTTTTCCATCTTTGCACAGATTTCAGTGTAGATATTTCCATCTTTACACAGATAGCGGTGTAGATATTTCCATCTTTGCACAGATTACGGTGTAAATATTTCCATTTTTACACAGATAATGGTGTAGATATTTCCATGTTTACAGAGATAGCGGTGTAGATATTTCCATCTTTGCACAGATTGCGGTGTAGATATTTCCATCTTTACACAGATAGCTGTGTATATATTTCCAAGTTTACACAGATAGCTGTGTAGATATCTCCATGTTTTCACAGATAGCGTTCTAGATATTTCCATGTTTATACAGTTAGCGGTGTAGATATTTCCATGTTTACAGACATGGCGGTGTAGTTATCTCCATGTTTATAGACATGGCGGTATCAATATTTCCATGTTTATACAGATGGCTGTGTAGATATTTCCATGTTTAAAGAGATGGTGGTGTGGATATTACCATGTTTATACAGATGACTGTGTAGATATCTCCATGTTTATACAGATAGCGCTGTAGATATTTCCATGTTTATAGAGATAGCGGTGTAGATATTTCCATAGTTATACAGATAGCGGCGTAGATATTTTCATATTTATACAGATGGCCAAGTGGATATTTCCATTTTTGTAGAGATGGCTGTGTGCATTTTTCCATCTTTATAAAGATAGCGGTGTAGATATTTCCATGTTTATACAGATAGAGGTCTAGATATTTCCAACTTTGCACAGATTGCAGTGGATATTTTCCATGTTTATTCAGATAGCGGTGTAGATATTTCCATGTTTACAAAGACAGCGGTGTAGATATTTCCATGTTTATGCAGATATCGTTGCACATATTTCCATGTCTATAGAGAGAGTTGTTTAGGTATTTCCATGTTTATACCGATGACTGTGTAGATATTTCCATGTTTATACAGATGAATTTGTAGATATTTCCATGTTTATACAGATGTCGGTGTAGATATTTCCATGTTTATAGAGATAGCCGTGTAGATATTTCCATGTTTGTACAGATAGCGGTGTAGATATTTACATATTTATAGAGATAGCGGTGTAGATATTTCCATATTTATACAGATAGCCATGTAGATATTTCCATGTTTATACAGATGGCGGTGCAGATATTTCCATGTTTATAGTGATGGCGGTGTATATATTTCCATATTTATGCAGATAGCGGTGTAGATATTTCCATGTTTATACAGATGGCAGTGTAGATATTTCCATGTTTATACAGATGTCTGTGTAGATATTTCCATGTTCACATAGTTAACGGTGTAGATATTTCCAGGTTTACACAGATAGCGTTGTAGATATTTCCAAGTTTATAGAGATAGCGGTGTAGATATTTCCATGTTTTTACATATATCGGCGTAGATATTTCCACGTTTACACAGATAGCGTGGTAGATATTTCCATGTTTATGCAGATAGAGGTATAGATATTTCCATGTTTATATAGATACCGGTGTAGATATATCCATCTTTACACAGACAGCGGTGTAGATATTTCCATGTTCATACAGATAGCGGTGTTGATATTTCCATGTTTATAGAGATGGCGGTGTAGATATTTCCACGTTTATACAGATAGCGCTGTAGATATTTCCGTGTTTATACAGATGGCAGTGTTGATATTTCCATATTTATACAGATGGCGGTGTAGGTATTTCCAGGTTTATAGAGATGGCAGTGTAGATATTTCCATGTTTATACAGATAGCGGTGTAGTTATTTCCATGTTTATTCAGATAGCGGTGTTGATATTTTCATGTTTATAGAGATGGCGGTGTAGATATTTGCATGTTTATACAGACGGTGGTGTAGATAATTCCATCTTTATACAGATAGCAGTGTAGATATTTCCATGTTTATACAGATGGCAGTGTAGATATTTCCATGTGTATACAGATGGCTGTGTAGATACTTCCATGTTTATACAAATGGTGGTGCAGATATTTCCATGTATATACAGATGGCGGTGTAGATATTTCCAGGTTTATAGAGATGGCGGTGAAGATATTTCCATATTTGTAGAGATGGCGGTGTAGATATTTCCATGTTTATGGAGATGGCAGTGTAGATATTTCTATGTTTATGCAGATAGCGGGGTAGATATATCCTTGTTTACATGGATAGCGAAGTAAGTATTTCCATGTTTATGAAGACGGCGTTGTTGATATTTCCATGTTTATACAGATAGCGGTGTAGTTATTTCCATGTTTATACAGATGACGGTGTAGATATTTCCATTTTTATGGAGATTGCGGTGTAGATATTTCCATGTTTATACAGATATCGATGTTGACATTTCCATGTTTATACAGATGGCACTGTAGTTATTTCCATCTGTATACAGATGGCGGTGAACATATTTCCATGTTTTTACAGAAGGCAGTGTAGATATTTCCGTGTTTATACAGATGGCGGTATAGATATTTCTACGTTTATACAGATGGCGGTGTAGACATTCCCATGTTTATAGAGATGGCGGTGTTGATATTTCCATGTTTATACAGATAGCGGTGTAGCTATTTCCATGATTACACAGATAGCGGTGATGATATTTCAATGTTTATAGGGATAGCGGTGTAGATATTTGCATGTTTATACAGATAGTGCTGTAGATACTTTCATGTTTATACAGATGGCTGTGTAGATATATCCATGTTTATACAGATGGCAGTGTAGTTATTTCCACGTTTATATAAATGTTGGTGTAGAGATTTCCCTGTTTATACAGATGACTGTGTAGATATTTCCATGTTTGAAGAAATGTCAGTGTAGATATTTCCATGTTTACAGATGGTGGTGTAGATATTTCCATGTTTATACAGATGGCGGTGTGGATATTTCCTTGTTTATACATATGGCGCTGTAGATATTTCCATGTTTATAGAGAAAGCGGTGTAGATATTTCCATGTTTATACATACAGAAGTGTAGATATTTCCATGTTTACACAGATTGCGTTGTTGATATGTCCATGTTTACACAGATAGTGGTGTAGATATTTCCATGTTTACATAGTTAGAGGTGTAGATATTTCCAGCTTTACACAGATTGCGGTGTAGATATTTCCAAATTTATATTGATATCGGTGTACATATTTCCATGTTTATATAGATAGCGGTGTAGATATTTCCATGTTTATACAGGACATGGTGAAGATATTTCCATGTGTATACGGACAGCGATGTACGTATTTCCATGTTTATACAAATGGCAGTGTAGATATTTCCATATTTCTTCAGATGGTGGTGTAGATATTTCCATGTTTATACAGATGACTGTGTAGATATTTCCATGTTTATACTGATGGCAGTGTTGATATTTCCATGTTAATACAGTTGGCGGTGTATATATTTCCAAGTTTATATAGATAGCGGTGTAGATATTTCCATGTTTACACAGATAGCGGTGTAGATATTTCCATGTTTATACAGATAGCGGTGGAGATATTTCCATATTTATACAGATGGCAGTGAACATATTTCCATGTTTATACAGATGGCAGTGTAGATATTTATATGTTTACACAGATAGCGTTGTAGATATTTCCATGTTTATAGAGATAGCGGTGTAGTTATTTCCATGTTTATACGGATAGCGGAGTTGATATTTCCATGTTTATAGGGATAGCGGTGTAGATTTTTCCATGTTTATTCAGACAGCGTTGTAGGTATTTCCACGTTTATACAGATTGTGGTGTAGATATTTTCATGTTTATACAGATGGCTGTGTACATTTATCCATGTTTATACAGATGGCCATGTAGATATTTCCATGTTTATACAGATTGAGGTGTAGATATTTCCATGTTTATACAGACGAGTGTGTACATATTTCCATGTTTATACAGATGGCGGTGTAGATAATTCTATGTTTATACAGATGGCTGTATAAATATTCCAATGTTTATAGAGATGGCGGTGTAGATATTACCATGTTTATTGAGATGGCGGTGTAGATATTTCCATGTTTATACAGATGACAGTGTAGATATTTCCATGTTTATACAGACGGAGGTGTAGATATTTCCATCTTTATACAGATGGCAGTGTAGATATTTCCATGTTTATGTAGATGGTGGTGTAGGTATTTCTATGTTTATACATATGGCTGTATAGATATTTCCTTGTTTATTGAGATGGTGGTGTAGACATTTCCATGTTTATACAGATGGCGGTGTAGATATTTCCAATGTTTATACAGATAGCGGTGTAGATATTTCCATGTTTATACAGATAGCCGTGTAGATATTTCCATGTTTATACAGAGAGCGGTGGAGATATTTCCATGTTTATACAGATTGCAGTGGAGATATTTCCATGTTTATACTGATGGCAGTGTAGATATTTCCAAGTTTATACAGAAAGCGGTGTAGATACTTCCGTGTTTATACAGATAGCAGTGTAGATATTTCCATGTTTATACAGATAGCGGTTTAATTATTTCCATGTTTATAGAGATAGCGGTGTAGATATTTCCATATTTATACAAATAGCGGTGTAGGTATTTCAATGTTTATACAGATAGCGGTGTAGATATTTCCATGTTTATACAGATGGAGGTGTAGGTATTTCCATGTTAATAGAGATGTTGGTGTATATATTTCCATGTTTATACAGATGGCGGTGAAGGTATTTCCATGTTTGTACAGATGGCGGTGAAGATATTTCCTTGTTAATACTTAAGACGCTGTAGATATTTCCGAGTTTATAGAGAAAGCAGTGTGGATATTTCCATCTTTATACATATAGCGGTGAAGAGATTTCCATGGTTAAACAGATAGCGTTGTAGATATGTCCATGTTTACCCAGATAGTGGTGTAGATATTTCCATATTCACATAGTTAGCGGTGTAGATATTTCCAGCTTAACACAGATAGCGGTGTAGATATTTCCATGTTTATAGAGATAGCGGTCTAGATATTTCCATGTTTGTACATATACTGGTGTAGATATTTCAACGTTTACACAGATAGCGTTGTAGATATTTCCATGTTTATACAGATAGCGGTATAGATATTTCCAAGTTTATATAGATACGGGTGTAGATATTTTCATCTTTACACAGACAGCGGTGTGGATATTTCCATGTTTATACAGATAGCGGTGTAGATATTTCCATGTTTATACAGATAGCGGTGTAGTTATTTCCATGTTTTTACATATAGCGGTGTTGATATTTCCATGTTTATAGAGATGGCGGTGGAGATAATTCCAAGTTTATACAGATGACGGTGTAGTTATTTCCATGTTTATACAGATAGCGGTGTAGATATTTCCGTGTTTATACAGATGGCAGTGTAGATATTTTCATCTTTATACAGATGGCGGTGTAGATATTTCCATATTTATACAGATGGCGGTGTAGGTATTTCCAGGTTTATAAAGATCGTGGTGTAGATACTTCCATGTTTATGCAGATAGCGGTGTAGATATTTCCATGTTTTTACAGGTAGCGGTGTAGAAATTTCCATTTTTATACAGACCTCGGTGTAGATATTTCCATCTTTCTTCAGATGGCAGTGTACATTTTTCCATCTTTATACAGATGGCGGTGTACATATTTCCATGTTTATACAGACGGCGGTGTAGATATTTCTGTGTTTATGCAGATGGCGGTGAAGATATATCCAAGTTTATAGAGATGGCGGTGTAGATATTTCCAGGTTTACGGAGATAGCCGTGTAGATATTTCCATGTTTATAGAGATGGCGGTGTAAGTATTTCCATGTTTATAGAGATAGCGGTGTAAATATTTCAATGTTTATTCAGATAGCGTTGTAGATATTTCCATTTTTATCCAGATAGCGGTGTTGGTATTTCCATGTTTACACAGATAGCGGTGCAGATATTTCCATGTTTATACAGCTCACGGTGTAGATATTTCTATCTTTATACAGATGGAAGTGTAGATATTTCCATGTTTATACAGATAGTGGTGTAGATATTTCCATGTTTATACAGATGGCTGTGTAGATATTTCCATGTTTATGAAGATGGCGGTGTAGATATTTTCATGTTTATAGAGATAGCGATGCAGATATTTCCAAGTTTATACAGATGGCTGTGTAGATATATCCATGTGTATACAGATGGCCGTGTAGATATTTTCATGTTTATAGAGATTGTGGTGTAGATATTTCCATGTTTATACAGATGATGGTGTTGGTATTTCCATGTTTATACAGATGGTGTGGTAGATATTTCCATGTTTATACAGAGAGCAGTGTAGACATTTCCATATTTATACAGGTAACGGTGTAGATACTTCCATATTTATACAAAGAGCGATGTAGATATTTCCATGTTTATACAGATTGCGGTGTAGACATTTCCATGTTTATACCGATGGCATTGTATATATTTCCATTTTTATATAGATAGTGGTGTAGATATTTCCAAGTTTTACAGATAACGGTGTGGATATTTCCATGTTTGCAGACATAGCGGTGTAGATATTTCCATGTTTATAGAGATGGCGGTGTAGATATTTCCATATTTATACAAAGAGCGATGTAGATATTTCCATGTTTACACAGATAGCGATGTGTATATTTCCATCTTTATACAGATCGTGGTTTAGATATTTGCATACTTATACATAACGCGTTGCAGTTAATTCCATGTTTATACTGGTAGCGGTGTAGAAATTTCCATGTTTATACAGACTGTGGTGAAGAAATTTCCAACTTTTTACAGATGGCAGTGTAGATATTTCCATGTTTACACAGATGGCGGTGTAGATATTTCCATGTTTATACAGATGGTGGTGTAGATATTTCTATGTTTATAGAGATAGCGTTGTAGATATTTCCATGTTTATAGAGATAGCAGTGGAGATATTTCCATGTTTATACAGATGGAGGTGCAGATATTTCCACGTTTATGCAGATTGCTGTGTATTTATTTCCTTGTTTATACTGATACTGTTGTAGATATTTCCATGTTTATGCAGATGGAGGTGAAGATATTTCCATGTTTATGCAGATGGAGGTGTAGATATTTCCATGTTTATGCAGATTGCTGTGTGGATATTTCCTTGTTTATTCAGATAGTGGTGTAGATATATCCATGTTTATACTGATGACTGTCTGAATATTTCCATGTGTATACAGATGGCGGTGTAGACATTTACATGTTTATAGAGATAGCCATGTAGATATTTCCATGTTTATACAGTTAGCTGTATAGATATTTCCATATTTACAGATATAGCGGTGTAGATATTTCCATAATTGCACAGATTGTGATGTAGATATTTCCATCTTTACACAGATAGCGGTGTACATATTTCCATGTTTACACAGATAGCTGTGTAGATATTTCTATGTTTACACAAGTTGGGTTGTAGATATTTCCACCTTTATACAGATAGCGGTGTAGAAGTTTCCGTGTTTATACAGATATCCGTGTAGATATTTCCATGTTTATACAGATAGAGGTGGCGATATTTCCATGTTTATAGAGACAGCGGTGTAGAAATTTCCATGTTTATACACATAGCGGTGTAGATATTTCCATGTTTATACAGATAGCGGGGTAGATATTTCCATGTTTATACAGAGAGTTGTGTAGATATTTCCATGTTTATACAGATATAGGTGTAGAAATTTCCATGTTTATACAGACAGTGGTGGAGATATTTCCATGTTTATACAGATAGCGGTGGTGATATTTCCATGTTTATACAAATAGCGGTGTTGATATTTCCAAGTTTATACAGATAGCGGCGTACATATTTCCATGTTTACACAGATAGCTGTGTAGATATTTCCATGTTTATGCAGATAGCGGTGTAGATATTTCCATATTTATACAGATGGCGGTGTAGTTATTTCCATATTTATTCAGATAGTGGTGGAGATATTTCCATGTTTATACAGATAGCGGTGGAGATATTTCCATATTTGTACAGATAGCGGTGTAATTATTTCCATGTTTATACAGATGGCTGTGTAGATATTTCCATGTGTGTATAGATGGGAGTGTAGATATTTCCATGTTTTTACCGATGGCATTGTAGATATCTCCATGTTTATACAGATAGTGGTGTGGCTATTTCCATGCTTTTACAGGTAGTGGTGTAGTTATGTCCATGTTTATAGAGATGGCAGTGTAGATATTTCCACGTTTATACAGATTGTCCTGTAGATATTTCCATGTTTATACACATGACTGTGTAGTTATTTCCATGTTTATACAGATGGCGGTGTAGATATTTCTATGTTTATAGAGATAGCTTGTACATATTTCCATGTTTATACAGATACTGATGTAGATATTTCCATGTTTATAGAGATATCTGTGTTGATATTTCCATATTTATACAGATAGCGGTGTAGATATTTTCATGTATATACAGATAGCGGTGTAAATACTTCCATGTTTATAAAAATCGTGGTGTAGATATTTCCGTGTTTATAGAGATACCAGTCTAGATATTTCCAGGTTTATACAGATAGCGGTGTAGATATTTCCATGTTTACAGAGATAGCAGTGTAGATATTTCCATATTTGCACAGATTGCGGTGTAGATATTTCCATCTTTACACAGATAGCTGTGTAGATATTTCCATGTTTTCTCAGTGTGTGTTGTAGATATTTCCATGTTTATACAGATAACGGTGTAGATATTTCCATGATTATAAAGATAGAGGTGTACATATTTCCATGTTTATATTGATAGCGGTGGAGATATTTCCATCTTTATACAGATAGCGATGCAGAGATTTCCATGGTTATACAGATAGCGGAGTAGATATTTTCATGCTTATACAGATAGCGGTGTAGATATTTCCATGTTTATACAGATAGTGGTGCAGATATTTCCAAGTTTATACTGATAGCGGTGGATATATTTCCATGTTTACATAGATAACGGTGGAGATATTTCCATGTTTATACAGATTTCGGTGTAGATATTTCCAAGTTTATTCTCATAGCGGTGTAGATATTTCCATGTATATACAGATAGCATTGTAGATAGTTCCATGTTTATACAGATTGCAGTGTAGTTATTTCCATGTTTATAGAGATAGAGATGTAGATATTTCCATGTTTATACAGATGGAGCTGTAGATATTTCCACGTGTATACTGATGGCATTGTAGATATTTCCATGTTTATACAGATGGAGCTGTAGATATTTCCATGTTTATATAGATGACTCTGTTGATATTTTGATGTTTTTACAGATGGCGTTGTAGACATTTCCATGTTTATAAAGATAGCGGTGTGTCTATTTCCTTGATTATACAGATAGCATTGTAGTTATTTCCATGTTTATAGTGATGGCTGTGTAGATATTTCCATGTTTATTCAGATGGCCGTGTAGATATTTCCATGTTTATACAGATAGCGGTGTAGATATTTCCATGTTTCTACAGATAGCGGTGTAGATATTTCCATTTTTATACAGATCGTGGTGTAGATATTCTCATGTTTATACAGGTAGCGGTGTCACATTTCCATGTTCATACAGATCACGGTATAGACATTTCCATCTTTCTACAGATGGCATTGTAGATAATTCTATGTTTATACCGATGGCGGTGTAGATATTTCCATGTTTATACCGATGGCATTGTTGATATTTCCATGTTTATGCAGATGGAGGTGCAGTGAGTTCCTTGTTTATAGAGATGGCGGTGTAGATATTTCTATGTTTATAGAGATATCGATGTAGATAATTGCATGTTTATAGAGATGGCGGTGTAGGTATTTCCATGTTTATAGAGATATTGGTGTAGATATTTCCATGTATATACAGATAGCGATGTAGATATTTCCTTGTTTATACAGATATCGGTGTAGGTATTTCTATGTTCATAGCGATAGCGGTGTAGATATTTCCATGACTATACAGATGGCTGTGTAGATATTTCCATGTGTATACAGATGGCAGTGTAGATATTTCCAAGTTTACACAGATGTAGGTGTAGATATTTCCATGTTTATACAGATAAATTTGTAGATATTTCCATGTTTTTACAGATGGCGGTGTAGATTTTCCGTTTATACAGATAGTGGTGTGGCTATTTGGATGTTTATACAGACGGTGGTGTAGATATTTCCATGTTTATAGAGATAGCAATGTAGATATTTTGATGTATATACAGATAGCGGTGTACACATTTAAATGTTTATAGAAATAGCGGTGTGGATATTTCCATATGTATACAGATACCTGTGTAGGTCTTTCCATGGTTATACAGAAAACGGTGTAGATATTTCCATATTTATACAGATAGGGGTGTAGAAATTTAGATGTTTATACAGATCGTGGTGTAGATATTTCCATGTTTATACATATAGCGGTGTAGATATTTCCAGGTTTATACAGATAGCGGTGTAGTTATCTGCATGTTTACAGAGATAGTAGTATAAATATTTCAATATTTGCACAGATTGCGTTGGAGATATTTCCATCTTCACACAGAAAGCCTCGTACATATTTCCATGCTTACCCACATATCTGTGTAGATATTTCCATGTTTACACAGATAGTGTTGTAGATATTTCCATGTTTATACAGATGGTGGTGTAGATATTTCTATGTTTATAGAGATAGCGTTGTAGATATTTCCATGTTTATAGAGATAGCAGTGGAGATATTTCCATGTTTATACAGATGGAGGTGCAGATATTTCCACGTTTATGCAGATTGCTGTGTATTTATTTCCTTGTTTATACTGATACTGTTGTAGATATTTCCATGTTTATGCAGATGGAGGTGAAGATATTTCCATGTTTATGCAGATGGAGGTGTAGATATTTCCATGTTTATGCAGATTGCTGTGTGGATATTTCCTTGTTTATTCAGATAGTGGTGTAGATATATCCATGTTTATACTGATGACTGTCTGAATATTTCCATGTGTATACAGATGGCGGTGTAGACATTTACATGTTTATAGAGATAGCCATGTAGATATTTCCATGTTTATACAGTTAGCTGTATAGATATTTCCATATTTACAGATATAGCGGTGTAGATATTTCCATAATTGCACAGATTGTGATGTAGATATTTCCATCTTTACACAGATAGCGGTGTACATATTTCCATGTTTACACAGATAGCTGTGTAGATATTTCTATGTTTACACAAGTTGGGTTGTAGATATTTCCACCTTTATACAGATAGCGGTGTAGAAGTTTCCGTGTTTATACAGATATCCGTGTAGATATTTCCATGTTTATACAGATAGAGGTGGCGATATTTCCATGTTTATAGAGACAGCGGTGTAGAAATTTCCATGTTTATACACATAGCGGTGTAGATATTTCCATGTTTATACAGATAGCGGGGTAGATATTTCCATGTTTATACAGAGAGTTGTGTAGATATTTCCATGTTTATACAGATATAGGTGTAGAAATTTCCATGTTTATACAGACAGTGGTGGAGATATTTCCATGTTTATACAGATAGCGGTGGTGATATTTCCATGTTTATACAAATAGCGGTGTTGATATTTCCAAGTTTATACAGATAGCGGCGTACATATTTCCATGTTTACACAGATAGCTGTGTAGATATTTCCATGTTTATGCAGATAGCGGTGTAGATATTTCCATATTTATACAGATGGCGGTGTAGTTATTTCCATATTTATTCAGATAGTGGTGGAGATATTTCCATGTTTATACAGATAGCGGTGGAGATATTTCCATATTTGTACAGATAGCGGTGTAATTATTTCCATGTTTATACAGATGGCTGTGTAGATATTTCCATGTGTGTATAGATGGGAGTGTAGATATTTCCATGTTTTTACCGATGGCATTGTAGATATCTCCATGTTTATACAGATAGTGGTGTGGCTATTTCCATGCTTTTACAGGTAGTGGTGTAGTTATGTCCATGTTTATAGAGATGGCAGTGTAGATATTTCCACGTTTATACAGATTGTCCTGTAGATATTTCCATGTTTATACACATGACTGTGTAGTTATTTCCATGTTTATACAGATGGCGGTGTAGATATTTCTATGTTTATAGAGATAGCTTGTACATATTTCCATGTTTATACAGATACTGATGTAGATATTTCCATGTTTATAGAGATATCTGTGTTGATATTTCCATATTTATACAGATAGCGGTGTAGATATTTTCATGTATATACAGATAGCGGTGTAAATACTTCCATGTTTATAAAAATCGTGGTGTAGATATTTCCGTGTTTATAGAGATACCAGTCTAGATATTTCCAGGTTTATACAGATAGCGGTGTAGATATTTCCATGTTTACAGAGATAGCAGTGTAGATATTTCCATATTTGCACAGATTGCGGTGTAGATATTTCCATCTTTACACAGATAGCTGTGTAGATATTTCCATGTTTTCTCAGTGTGTGTTGTAGATATTTCCATGTTTATACAGATAACGGTGTAGATATTTCCATGATTATAAAGATAGAGGTGTACATATTTCCATGTTTATATTGATAGCGGTGGAGATATTTCCATCTTTATACAGATAGCGATGCAGAGATTTCCATGGTTATACAGATAGCGGAGTAGATATTTTCATGCTTATACAGATAGCGGTGTAGATATTTCCATGTTTATACAGATAGTGGTGCAGATATTTCCAAGTTTATACTGATAGCGGTGGATATATTTCCATGTTTACATAGATAACGGTGGAGATATTTCCATGTTTATACAGATTTCGGTGTAGATATTTCCAAGTTTATTCTCATAGCGGTGTAGATATTTCCATGTATATACAGATAGCATTGTAGATAGTTCCATGTTTATACAGATTGCAGTGTAGTTATTTCCATGTTTATAGAGATAGAGATGTAGATATTTCCATGTTTATACAGATGGAGCTGTAGATATTTCCACGTGTATACTGATGGCATTGTAGATATTTCCATGTTTATACAGATGGAGCTGTAGATATTTCCATGTTTATATAGATGACTCTGTTGATATTTTGATGTTTTTACAGATGGCGTTGTAGACATTTCCATGTTTATAAAGATAGCGGTGTGTCTATTTCCTTGATTATACAGATAGCATTGTAGTTATTTCCATGTTTATAGTGATGGCTGTGTAGATATTTCCATGTTTATTCAGATGGCCGTGTAGATATTTCCATGTTTATACAGATAGCGGTGTAGATATTTCCATGTTTCTACAGATAGCGGTGTAGATATTTCCATTTTTATACAGATCGTGGTGTAGATATTCTCATGTTTATACAGGTAGCGGTGTCACATTTCCATGTTCATACAGATCACGGTATAGACATTTCCATCTTTCTACAGATGGCATTGTAGATAATTCTATGTTTATACCGATGGCGGTGTAGATATTTCCATGTTTATACCGATGGCATTGTTGATATTTCCATGTTTATGCAGATGGAGGTGCAGTGAGTTCCTTGTTTATAGAGATGGCGGTGTAGATATTTCTATGTTTATAGAGATATCGATGTAGATAATTGCATGTTTATAGAGATGGCGGTGTAGGTATTTCCATGTTTATAGAGATATTGGTGTAGATATTTCCATGTATATACAGATAGCGATGTAGATATTTCCTTGTTTATACAGATATCGGTGTAGGTATTTCTATGTTCATAGCGATAGCGGTGTAGATATTTCCATGACTATACAGATGGCTGTGTAGATATTTCCATGTGTATACAGATGGCAGTGTAGATATTTCCAAGTTTACACAGATGTAGGTGTAGATATTTCCATGTTTATACAGATAAATTTGTAGATATTTCCATGTTTTTACAGATGGCGGTGTAGATTTTCCGTTTATACAGATAGTGGTGTGGCTATTTGGATGTTTATACAGACGGTGGTGTAGATATTTCCATGTTTATAGAGATAGCAATGTAGATATTTTGATGTATATACAGATAGCGGTGTACACATTTAAATGTTTATAGAAATAGCGGTGTGGATATTTCCATATGTATACAGATACCTGTGTAGGTCTTTCCATGGTTATACAGAAAACGGTGTAGATATTTCCATATTTATACAGATAGGGGTGTAGAAATTTAGATGTTTATACAGATCGTGGTGTAGATATTTCCATGTTTATACATATAGCGGTGTAGATATTTCCAGGTTTATACAGATAGCGGTGTAGTTATCTGCATGTTTACAGAGATAGTAGTATAAATATTTCAATATTTGCACAGATTGCGTTGGAGATATTTCCATCTTCACACAGAAAGCCTCGTACATATTTCCATGCTTACCCACATATCTGTGTAGATATTTCCATGTTTACACAGATAGTGTTGTAGATATTTCCATGTTTATACAGATTGAGGTGTAGATATTTCCATGTTTAAAAAGAAAGCGGTGTAGATATTTCCATGTTTATTCAGATAGCGGTGGAGATATTTCCAGGTTTATACAGATGGCGGTGTAGATACTTCCATGTTCATATATATAGCGGTGTAGATATTTCCTTGGTTATACATATAGCGGTGTAGGTATTCCCATGTTTATAGGTATAGCGGTGTAGATATTTCCATGTGTATACACATGGCGGTGTAGATATTTCCGTGTTTATACAGATGGAGGTGTAGATATTTCCATGTTTATACAGATGACTGTGTAGATATTTCCATGTTTTTACACATGTCGGTGTAGATATTTCCATGTTTATACAGATAGCGTTGTTGCTATTTTCATGTTTATACACATAGAGGTGTAGATATTTCCATGTTTTTAGAGACAGCTGTGTATGTATTTCCATTTGAATTGAGATAGCGGTGCAGATATTTCCATGTTCATACAGATGGCGGTGTAGATATTTTCATGTTTATAGAGACAGCGGTGTAGATATTTCAATGTTTATACATGTATCGTTGCAGATATTTCCATGTTTACAGAGATAGCGGTGTAGATATTTACATCTTTGCACAGATTGCGGTGTAGATATTTCCATCTTTACTCACTGAGCGATGTAGATATTTCCATCTTTACACAGATAGCTGGGTAGATGTTTCCATGTTTCCACAGATAGCGTTGTAGATATTTCCATGTTTGTACAGATAGCGGTGTAGATATTTCCATGTTTATAAGGATAGCGGTGTAGATTTTTCCATGTTTATACAGATAATGCTGGAGATATTTTAATGTTTATAGAGATAGCGGTGGAGGTATTTCCATGTTTATAGTGATAGCGATGTAGATATTTCCATGTTTATAGAGACATCGGTGCAGATATTTCCATGTTTATTCAGATGGCGGTGAAGATATTTCCATGTTTATTCAGATGGCAGTGTTGGTAATTCCATGTGTATACAGAGAGCGGTGTAGTTATTTCCATGTTTATACAGAGAGCGGTGTAGATATTTCCATCTTTATATAGATGGCAGTGTAGATATTTCCATGTTTACACAGATAGCGGTGTAGATATTTCCATTTTTACACAGATGGCGGTGTAGATAGTTCCATCTTTATGGAGATAGCGGTGAAGGTATTTTCATGTTCATAGAGATGGAGGTGTAGATATTTCCATGTTTCTAGAGATGGCGGTGTAGATTTTTCTATGTTTATTGAGATAGCAGTGTAGGTATTTCCATGTGTATAGAGAGAGCAGTGAATATATTTAAATGTTTATACAGATGGCAGTGTAGATATTTCCATGTTTATAGAGATGTTGGTGTAGATATTTCCATGTTTATACAGATGACTGTGTGGGTATTTCCAAGTTATATAGATTGCGGTGTAGATATTTCCGTGATTATAGATATAGCGGTGTACATATTTCCATGTTGATACAGATAGCGGTGTAGATATTTCCATGTATATAGAGATAGCGGTGTAGATGTTTCCATATTTATACAGATAGCGTTGTAGATATTTCCATTTTTATTCTGATAGCGCTGGAGATATTTCCATGTTTATACAGATGGCGGTGTAGATATTTCCATGTTTATACAGATGGTGGTGTAGATAATTCCATATTTATAGAGATAGCCGAGTAGATATTTCCATGTTTACAGACAGGAGTGTAGACATTTCCATGTTTATAGAGATAGCGGTGTAGATATTTCCATATTTATAACGATAGCGGTGTAAATATTTCCATGTTTATACAGATCGTGGTGTAGATATTTACACGTTTATACAGATAGCGGTGTAGATATTTACATGTTTATACAGATAGCGCTGAAGTTATTTCCATGTTTACAGATATAGCGGTGTATATATTTCCATATTTGCACAGATTGCGGTATAGATATTTCCATCCTTACACAGATAGCGGTGTACATATTTCCATGTTTACACAGATAGCGGTGGAGATATTTCCATGTTTATACAGATAGCGGAGTACATATGTATATGTTTATACAGATGGCTGTGTAGATATTTCCATGTTTACACAGAAGGTGGTGTAGATATTTCCATGCATATACAGATGGTGGTGTACATATTTCCAAGTTTATACAGATGACTGTTTAGGTATTTCCATGTTTATACAGATAATGGTGTAGATATTTCCATGTTTATACAGATCGTGGTGTAGATATTTCCATTTTTCCACAGATGGCAGTGTAGATATTTCCATGTTCATACAGATAGCGGTGTAGATATTTCCATGTTTATACAGATGGTGGTGTAGATAGTTCCATGTTTATGGAGATGGTGGTGTAGAGATTTTCATGTTTATAGAGATGGCGGTATAGATATTTCCATGTTTATAGAGATTGCGGTGTAGATATTTCCATGTTTATAGAGATAGCAGTGTACGTATTTCCACGTGTATAGAGATAGCAGTGTAGATGTTTCCATGTTTATACTGATGGCTGTCTAGATAGTTCCATGTTTATACAGATGGCAGTGTAGATATTTCCATGTTTATACAGATATCGTTGTAGATATTTCCATGTTTATACAGATGACTGTGTAGGTATTTCCATGTATATACAGATGGCAGTGTAGATATTTCCATGTTTATAGAGATAGCCATTTAGATATTTCCAATTTTATACAGATAGCGGTGTAGGTATTTCCATATTTATACAGATAGCGGTGTAGATATTTCCATGTTTATACAGAGAGCGGTGTAGATCTTTCCAAGTTTATACCGATAGCGGTGTAGATATTTCCATGTTTATACAGATGACTGTGTATATATTTCCATGTTTATACAGATGGCGGTGTAGACATTTCCTTGTTTACAATGGTAGCGTTGTAGATATGTCCATGTTTATAGAGATAGCGGTGTAGATATTTCCATATTTACAGATAGCCGTGTAGATATTTCCATGTTTATTCAGGTGGCGGTGTAGAAATTTCCATGTATATAGTGATAGCGGTGTGGCTATTTCCATGTTTATACAGATGGTAGGGTAGATATTTCCATGTTACTACAGATAGCAATGTAAATATTTCCATGTTTATTGAGATAGCGGTGCAGATACTTCCATGTTTATACAGATAGCGGTGCAGATATTTCCATGTTTATACAGATAGCGGTGCAGATATTTCCATCTTTATACAGATAACGGTGGAGATATTTCCATGTTTTTACAGATGGCGGTGTAGATATTTTCAAGTTCATACAGATGGCGGTGTAGATATTTCCATGTTTATAGAGATAGCGGTGTAGATATTTCCATGTTTATACAGATAGCGGTGTAGGTATTTCCATGTTTATGGAGATATCGGTGTAGATATTTTCAAGTTTATACAGATGGCTTTGTAGATATTTCCATGCGTATACACATGGCAGTGTAGATATTTCCATGTTTATACAGATGGAGGGGAAGATACTTCCATGTTTATACAGAAGACTGTGCAGATATTTCCATGTTTTTACAGATGGCGGTGAAGATATTTCCATGTTTATTCAGATAGCGGTATGGCTATTTCCAAGTTTTTACAGATAGCAATGTAGATATTTCCATGTCCATAGAGATGGATGTGTAGATATTTCCATATTTATACAGATGGCAGTGTAGAAATTTCCATGTTTATAGAGATGGCTGTGTAGATATTTCAATGTTTATACAGATGGCGGTGCAGGTATTTCCATGTTTATACAAATGGCGGTGTAGGTATTTCCATGTTTATAGAGATAGCGCTGTGGCTATTACCATGTTTATTCAGATGGCAGTGAAGATATTTCCATGTTAATACAGATAGCGATGTAGATATTTCCATGTTTATACAGATAGCGTTGCAGGTATTTCCAAGTTTATACAGATACCGTTGTAGATATTTCCATGTTTATACAGATAGCGGTGTAGATATTTCCATCTTTATACAGATAGCGGTGTTGATATTTCCATGTTTATACAGATAGCGGTGGAGATATTTCTAGGTTTATACAGATCGCGGTGGAGATATTTCCATGTTTATATGGATGGCGGTGTAGATATTTCCAAGTTTATACAGATAGCGGTGTAGATATTTCCATGTTTATAGAGGTAACAGTGTAGTTATTTCCATGCTTATACAGATAGTGCTGTAGTTATTTCCATGTTTATAGATATAGCGGTGAAGATATTTCCAAATTTATAGTGATAGCGGTGTAGATATTTCCAAGTTTATGCAGATAGCGCTGTAGATATTTCCATGTTTATACAGATAGCGGTGGAGATATTTCCAAGTTTATACAGATAGAGGTAGAGATATTTCCATGTTTATACAGATAGTGGTTTTGATATTTCCATGTATATACAGATAGCGTTGTAGTTATTTCCGTGTTTATAGAGGTAGCGGTTTAGTTATTTCCATGTTTATACAGATAGCAGTGTAGTTATTTCCATGTTTATAAAGGTAGCGGTGTAGATATTTCCATGATTATAGAGATAGCGGTGGAGATATTTGCATGTTAAAAGAGATGGAGGGGTAGATATTTCCATATTTATACAGATAGCCGTGTAGATGTTTTGATGTTTATTCCGATGGTGGTGTAGATATTTCCATGTATATACAGATAGCGATGTGGCTAATTCCATGTTTATAAAGATGGCAGTGCAGATATTTCCATGTTTATACAGACTGCGATGTAGATATTTCCATGTTTATTGAGATAGCGGTGTCGATATTTCCGTGTTTATACAGATGGCTGTGTGGATATTTCCATGTGTATACAGATGGCAGTGTAGATATTTCCATGTTTACACAGATGGAGGTGTAGTTATTTCGATGTTTATACAGATGACTGTGTAGATATTTCCAGGTTTTTACAGATGGTGTTGTGGATATTTCCATGTATATACAGATAGCATTTTATGTATTTCCATGTTTATACAGATAACGTTGTATATATTTCCATGTTTATACAGATAACGGTAGAGATATTTCCATGTTTATACAGATAGTTGTGTAGAGATTTCCATGTTTATACAGATGGTGGTGTAGGTATTTCCCTGTTTATACAGATAGCGGTGTAGGTATTTCCCTGTTTATAGAGATAGCGGTGTAGATACTTCCATGTTTATACTGATTGCTCTGTAGATATTTTCATGTGTATTCAGATGGCAGTGTAGATATTTCCGTGTTTATACAGATGGAAGTGTAGATAATTCCATGTTTCTACAGATGACTGTGTAGATATTTGCATGTTTTTACACTTCGCGGTGTAGATATTTCCATGTTTATACAGATAGCGGTGTAGATATTTCCATGTGTATGAAGATAGCGGTGTAGATATTTCCATGTTTATAAAGAAATCGGTGTAGATATTTCAATGTTTATAGATATAGCAGTGGAGATATGTCCATGTTTATAGAGATGGCTGTGTTGATATTTCCATGTGTATACAGAGGGCGGTGTAGATATTTCCATGTTTTTACAGATGGCGGTGTAGATATATCCATGTTTATTCAGATAGCGGTGTGGCAAATTCCATTTTAATACAGATAGCGATGTAGATATTTCCATGTTTATACAGATAGCGGTGTAGATATTTCCATGTTTATACAGACAGCGGTGGAGATATTTCCATGTTTATACAGATAGCGGTGGAGATATTTCCATGTTTATACAGATGGCGGTGTACATATTTCCAAGTATATGCAGATAGCGATGTAAATATTTCTATGTTTATGGAGATAGTGGTGTAGATATTTCCATGTTTATACACATGGCTGTGTAGAGATTTCCATGTGTATACAGATGGCAGTGTAGATATTTCCATGTTTATACTGATGGAGTTGTAGATATTTCCATGTTTATAAAGATGACTGTGTAGATATTTCCATGTTTTTGCAGATGGCGGTGTAGATATTTCCAAGTTTATAAAGATGACTGTGTAGATATTTCCACGTTTTTACAGATGGCGGTGTAGATATTTCCATGTTTATAAAGATAGCGGTGTGGCTATTTCCCTGTTTATACAGATAGCGAGGTAGATATTTCCATGTTTATACAGATAGCAGTGTAGATATGTCCATGTTTATACAGATAGCGGTGTGGCTGTTTCCATGTTTATATTGATGGCAGTGTAGATATTTCCATGTTTATAAAGATGACTGTGTAGATATTTCCATGTTTATACAGATAGCGGTGGAGATATTTCCATGTTTATACAGATAGCAATGGAGATATTTCCATGTTTATACAGATGGCGGTGTAGATATTTCCATGTTGATACAGATAGCGGTGTGGCTGTTTCCATGTTTATATTGATGGCAGTGTAGATATTTCCATGTTTATTCAGATAGTGGTGTAGGTATTTCCATGTTTATAAAGATCGCGGTGTAGATAGTTCCATGTTTATAGAGATAGTGGTGGAGATATTTCCATGTTTACAAAGATAGCGGTCGAGATATTTCCATGTTTATACAGATAACAATGTGGATATTGCCATGTTCACACAGATAGCGGTGTAGATATTTTCATGTTTATACAGATAGCGGTGTAGATATTTACATGTTTATACAGATAGCGGTGTAGGTATTTCCATGTTTATACTGATTGCGGTGGAGATATTTCCATGTTTATACAGATGGCAGTGTAGATAATTCCATGTTTACAGAGATAGCGGTGGAGATATCTCCATGTTTTTACAGATAGCGATGTAGATGTTTCCATGTTCATACTGATAGCGGTGGAGATATTTCCATGTTTATACAGATAGCGGTGGAGGTATTTGCATGTTTACAGTGATGGATTGTGTACATATTTCCATATTTGTACAGATAGCCGTGTAGATATTTCAGTGTTTATTCAGATGGTGATGTAGATATTTCCACGTTAATACAGATAGTGGTGTGGCTACTTCCATGTTTATACAGATGGCAGTTTAGGTATTTCCAGGTTTATACAGATAGCGATGGAGATATTTCCATGTTTATAGAGATAGCGGTGTAGATATTTCCATGTTTATACAGATGGCTGTGTGGATATTTCCATGTGAATACAGATGGCCTTGTATATATTTCCATGTTTACACAGATGGAGCTGTAGGTATTTCCATGTTTATACAGATGACTGTGAAGATATTTCCATGTTTTTACAGATGGCAGTGTAGATATGTCCATGTTTATACAGATAGCACTGTGGCGATTTACGTGTTTATACAGATAAAGATGTAGATATTTCCATGTTTATAGAGATGGCTGTGTAGATATTTCCATGTTTATGCAGATGGCAGTGTAGATATTTCCATGTTTATACAGATAATGGTGTAGGTATTTCCAAGTTTATACAGATGACTGTGTAGGTATTTCCATGTTTATAGAGATGGTGGTGAAGATATTTCCATGTTTATAGAGATAGCCATGCAGATATTTCCATGTTTATACAGATAGCGGTGTAGACATTTCTATCTTTATAGAGATAGCAATGTTGGTATTTCCATATTTATACAAGCAGTGGTGTAGATATTTCCATGTTTATAGAGATAGCCATGTAGATATTTCCATGTTTATACAGATAGCGGTGTAGACATTTCCATGTTTATAGATATAGCGGTGTAGGTATTTCCATATTTATACAGATAGCCGTGTAGATATTTCCATGTTTATTCATATGGCGGTGTAGATATTTCCATGTTTATGAATATAGGGCTGTGTCTATTTCCACGTTTATACATAAGGCAATGTAGGTATTTCCATATTAATACAGATAGCGATGTAGATATTCCCATGTTTATACAGATAGCGGTGCAGATATTTCCATGTTTATAGAAATAGCGTTGTAGATATTTCTACGTTTATACAGATGGCGGGTTAGAAATTTACATTTTTATACAGATAGCGGTGGAGATACTTCCATGTTTATACAGATAGCGGTGGAGATATTTCCAGGTTTATAACGATAGCGTTGGAGATATTTCCATGTTTATACAGATGGCGATGTGGATATTTCCAAGTTTATACAGATCGCGGTGTAGATATTTCCATGTTTATTCAGATTGCGGTGTGGCTATTTCCATGTTTATACCGATAGCGATGTAGGTATTTCCATGTTTATACAGATAGCGATGTAGATATTTCCATGTTTATACAGACAGCGGTGGAGATATTTCCATGTTTATACAGATAGCGGTGGAGATATTTCCATGTTTATACAGATGGCGGTGTAGATATTTCCAAGTTTATGAAGATAGTGGTGTAGATATTTCTATGTTTATGGAGATTGTGGTGTAGATATTTCCATGTTTATACAGATGGCTGTGTGGATATTTCCATGTGTATACAGATGGCAATGTAGATATTTCCATGTTTACACTGATGGAGGTGTAGATATTTCCATGTTAATAATGATGACTGTGTAGATATTTCCATGTTTTTACAGATGGCAGTGTAGATATTTCCATGTTTATAAAGATAGCGCTGCGACTATTTCCATGTTTATACAGATAGTGATGTAGATATTTCCATGTTTATACAGATAGCAGTGTAAATATTTCCATGTTTATACGGAAAATGGTGAAGATATTTCCAAATTTATACAGATAGTGGTGTAGATATGTCCATGTTTATAGAGATTACAGTGTAGATATTTCCATTTGTATACAGATAGAGTTGCTGTTATTTCCGTCTTTATAGAGATAGCGGTGTGGATATTTCCATATTTATACAGATATCGGTGTAGATATTTCCATGTTTATTCAGATGGCTTTGTAGATATTTCCATGTTTATACACATAGCGGTGTATCTGTTTCCATGTTTATACAGATGGCCGTGTAGGTATTTACATGTTTATACAGATAGTAGAGTGTATATTCCCATGTTTATAAATATAGCGGTGTAGATATTTTCATGTTTATAGAGAGAGCGGTGGAGATTTTTCCATGTTCACAGAGATAGCAGTCAAGATTTTCCATGTTTATACAGATAACGATGTAGATATTTCCATGTTTATACAGATGGCTGTGTGGATATTTCCATGTGTATACAGATGGCAGTGTAGATATTTCCATGTTTACACAGATGGAGGTGTAGGTATTTCCATGTTTATACAGATGACTGTGTGGATATTTCCATGTTTTTACAGATGCCGGTGTAGATATTTCCATGTTTATATAGATATCGGTGTGGCTATTTTCATGTTAATACAGATAACGATGTAGATATTTCCATCTTTATAGAGATGGCTGTGTAGATATTTCAATGTTTATGCAGTTGGCAGTGTAGATATTTCCATGTTTATACAGATAATGGTGTAGGTATTTCCATGTTTATACAGATGACTGTGTAGGTATTTCCATGTTTGTAGAGATGGCGATGTAGATATTTCCATGTTTATAAAGATAGACATGAAGATATTTCCATGTTTATACAGATGACTGTGTAGGTATTTCCATGTTTGTAGAGATGGCGGTGTAGATATTTCCATGTTTATAAAGATAGACATGTAGATATTTCCATGTTTATACAGATAGCGGTGTAGACATTTCTATGTCTATAGAGATAGCAGTGTAGGTATCTCGATATTTATACAGATGGCGGTGTACATATTTCCATGTTTACAGAGATAACCATGTAGATATTTCCATGTTTATACAGATAGCGGGGTAGACATTTCCATGTTTATAGAGATAGCGATGTAGGTATTTCCATATTTATACAGATAGCCGTGTAGATATTTCCATGTTTATTCAGATGGAGGTGTAGATATTTCCATGTTTATACACATAGCGGAATGGCTGTTTCCATGTTTATACAGATGGCTGTGTAGATATTTACATGTTTATACAGATATTGGTGTAGATACTTCGATGTTTATAAAGATAGCAGTGTAGTTATTTTCACGTTTATACAGATAGAAGTGGGGATATTTTCATGTTCATAGAGATATCGGTCGAGATATTTCCATGTTTATACAGATGGCTCTGTGGATATTTCTATGGGTATACAGATGGCAGTGTAGATATTTCCATGTTTACACAGATGGAGGTCTAGCTATTTCCGTGTTTACAGATAGCGGTGTATATATTTCCATGTTCATACAGATGGAGGTGTAGATATTTCCATGTTTCCACAGATGACTGTGCAGATATTTCCATGTTTTTACAGATGGCAGTGTAGATATTTCCATGTTTATACAGATAGCGGTGAGGCTATTTCCATGTTTATACAGATGGCGATATAGATATTTCCATGTTTATACAGATAGCGGTGGAGATATTTCCATGTTTATACAGATAGCGGTGGAGATATTTCCATGTTTATACAGATAGCGGTGGAGATATTTCCATGTTTATACAGATGGCGGTATAGATATTTCCATGTTTATACAGATAGTGGTGTGGCTGTTTCCATGTTTATACAGATAGCAGTGTATATATTTCCATGTTTATACAGATAGTGGTGTAGATATTTCCATGTTTATAAAGATAGTGGTGTAGATATTTCCATGTTTATAGAGATAGTGGTGGAGATATTTCCATGTTTATAGAGATAGCGGTCGAGAAATTCCCATGTTTATACAGATAACGATGTGGATATTTCCATGTTTATACAGATAGCGCTGTGGCTATTTCCGTGTTTATACAGATAAAGATGTAGATATTTCCATGTTTATAGAGATGGCTGTGTAGATATTTCCATGTTTATGTAGATGGCAGTGTAGATATTTCCATGTTTATACAGATAGTGGTGTAGGTATTTCCATGTTTATACAGATGACTGTGTATGTATTTCCATGTTTATAGAGACGGTGGTGTAGATATTTCCATTTTTATAGAGATAGCCATGCAGATAATTCCATTTTTATACAGATAGCGGTGTAGACATTTCTATCTTTATAGAGATAGCAATGTAGTTATTTCCATATTTATAGAGATGTTGGTGTAGATATTTCCATGTTTATAGAGATAGCCATGTAGATATTTCCATGTTTATACAGATAGCGGTGTAGACATTTCCATGTTTATAGAGATAGCGGTGTAGGTATTTCAATATTTATACAGATAGCCGTGTAGATATTTCCATGTTTTTTCAGATGGCGGTATAGATATTTCCATGTTTATACAGATAGTGGTGTGCCTATTTCCACGTTTATACAGAAGTCAATGTAGATATTTCCATGTTAATACAGATATCGATGTAGATATTTCCAAGTTTGTACAGATAGCGGTGCAGATATTTCCATGTTTTAGAGATAGCATTTTAGATATTTCCACGTTTATACAGATGGCGGTGTAGAAATTTCCATGTTTATACAGATAGCGGTGGAGATATTTCCATGTTTATACAGATAGCGGTGGAGATATTTCCAGGTTTGTAACGATAGCGTTGGAGATATTTTCATGTTTATAGAGATGGCGATGTAGATATTTCCAAGTTTAAACAGATAGCGGTGTAGATATTTTCATGTTTATTCAGATTGCGGTGTGGCTATTTCCATGTTTATGCAGATAGCGATGTAGGTATTTCCATGTTTATACTGATAGCGGTGTAGATATTTCCATGTTTATACAGACAGTGGTGGAGATATTTCCATGTTTATACAGATAGTGGTGGAGATTTTTCCATGTTTATACAGATGGCTGTGTAGATATTTCCATGTTTGTAGAGACGGCGGTGTAGGTATTTCCTTGATTATGAAGATAGCCCTGTAGATATTTCCATGTTAATACAGATAGCGGTGTAGACATTTCTATATCTATAGAGATAGCAGTGCAGGTATTTCGATATTTATACAGATGGCGGTGTAGATATTTTCATGTTAATGGAGATAACCATGTAGATATTTCCATGTTTATACAGATAGCGGTGTAGATATTTCCATGTTTATAGAGATAGCGGTGTAGGTATTTCCATATTTATACAGATAGCCGTGAAGATATTTCCATGTTCATTCAGATGGTGGTGTAGATATTTTCATGTTTATACAGATCACGCTGGAGATATTTCCATGTTTATACGGATGGCGGTGTAGATATTTCCAAGTTTATACAGATAGTGGTGTAGATATTTCCATGTTTATAGAGGTAACAGTGTAGTTATTTCCATGTTTATACAGATAGCGGTGTAGTTATTTCCATATTTATAGAGATAGCGGTGTGGCTAATTCCATGTTTATAAAGATGGCTGTGTAGATATTTCCATGTATATACAGATAGCGATGTAGATATTTCCATGTTCATACAGATAGCGCTGGAGATATTTCCATGTATATACAGATAGCGGTGGAGATATTTCCATGTTTATAGAGATAGCGCTGGAGATATTTCCATGTTAATAGAGATGGCGGGGTAGATATTTCCATATATATAGAGATAGCCGTGTAGATATTTTGATGTTTATTCCGATGGTGGTGTAGATATTTCCATGTATATACACATAGCGGTGTGGCTATTTCCATGTTTATACAGATGGCAATGTACATATTTCCATGTTAATACACATAGCATTGTATATATTTCCATGTTTATACAGATAGCGTTGTATATAATTCCATGTTTATAGAGATAGCGGTGTTGGTATTTCCATGTATATACAGATAGCGGTGTAGATATTTCCATGTTTATACAGGTAGCATTGGAGTTATTTCCATGTTTATACAGATAGCGGTGTAGATATTTCCATGTTTATACAGACATCGGAGGAGATATTTCCATGTTTATACAGATGGTGGTGTAGATATTTCCAAGTTTATGCAGATAGTGGTGTAGATATTTCTATGTTCATGGAGATAGCTGTGTAGATATTTCCATGTTTATACAGATGGCTGTGTAGATATTTCCATGAGTATACACATGGCAGTGTAGATATTTCAATGTTTATACTGATGGAGGTGTAGATATTTCCATGTTTATAAAGATTTCTGTGTAGATATTTACATGTTTTTACAGATGGCGGTGTAGATATTTCCATGTTTATAAAGATGACTATGTAGATATTTCCAAGTTTTTACAGATGGCGATGTAGATATTTCCATGTTTATATAGATAGCGGTGTGGCTATTTCCATGTTTATACAGATAGCGATGTAGATATTTCCATGTTTATACAGTTGGCAGTGTAGTTATTTCCATGTTAATAGAGATAGCGTTGTAGATATTTCCATGTTTACAGATAGCGGTGTATATATTTCCGTGTTTATACAGATCACCGTGGAGATATTTCCATGTATATACTGATGGCGTTGGAGTTATTTCCATGATTATACAGAGAGCATTGGAGATATTTCCATGTTTATAGAGATGGCGGTGTAGATATTTCCAAGTTTATACAGATGGCGGTGTAGATATTTCCATGCTTATACAGATAGCGGTGTAGATATTTCCATGTTTATACAGATAGCGGTGTCGACATTTCCACGTTTATACAGATAGCGGTGTAGTTATTTCCATGTTTATAGAGATAGCGGTGCAGATATATGCATGTTTATTCAGATAGAGGTGGAGATATTTCCATGTTTATACAAATGGAGGTATAGATATTTCCATGTGTATACAGATAGCGTTGTGGCTGTTTCCATGTTTATACAGATGGCAGTGTAGATATTTCCATGTTTATACAGATAGAGATGTAGCTAATTCCATGTTTATAAAGATAGCGGTGTAGATAGTTCCATGTTTATAGAGATAGCGGTGCAGATATTTCCATGTTTATAGAGATAGTCTTCGAGATATTTAAATGTTTATACTGATAACGATGTGGATATTTCCATGTTTATACAGATAGCGGTGCAGATATTTCCATGTTTATATAGATAGCGTTGCAGATAATTCCAGGTTTATACAGATAGCTGTGTAGGTATTTCCATGTTTATAGAGATAGCGGTGTACATATTTCCATATTTATACAGTTGGCGGTGTAGATATTTCCATGTTTATGAAGATAGCAGTGTAGATATTTCCATGTTTATAGAGATAGCGGTGGAGATATTTACAAGTTTATACAGATAACGATGTAGATATTTCCATGTTTATACAGATAGCGGTGTAGGTATTTCCATGTTTATACAGATAGCAGTGGAGATATTTCCATGTTTATACAGATAGCGGTGGAGATATTTCCATGTTTACACAGATAGTGTTGGAGATATTTCCATATTTATAGAGATAGCTGTGTAGATATTTCCAACTTTATACAGATAGCGGTGTAGATGTTTCCATGTTTATACAGATAGCGGTGTAGATATTTCCATGTTTATACAGATAGCGGTGTAATTATTTCCATGTTTATAGAGATGGCGGTGTAGATATTTCCATATTTATACACATAGCTGTGTAGATATTTCTATGTTTATTCAGATGGTGTTGTAGGTATTTCCATGTTTATACAGATAGCGGTGTGGCTACTTCTATGTTTATACAGATGGCGGTGTAGATATTTCCATGTTTATAAAGATAGCGATGTAGATATTTCCATGTTTATAGAGATAAAGGTGTAGATATTCCCATGTTTATACAGATGGCTGTGTGGGTATTTCCATGTGTATGCAGACGGCAGTGAAGATATTTCCATGTTTACACAGATGGAGCTGTATGTATTCACATGTTTATACACATGACTGTGTAGATATTTCAATGTTTTTACAGATGGCGGTGTAGATATTTCCATGTTTATACAGATAGCCGTGTGGCTATTTCCATGTTTATACAAAGAGCGATGTAGATATTTCGATGTTTATAGAGATGGCTGTGTGGATATTTCCATATTTATGCTGATGGCAGTGCAGATATTTCCATGTTGATACAGATAGTGGTGTAGGTATTTCCCTGTTTATACCGATGAGTGTGTAGGTATTCCCATGTTTATAGAGATGGCGGTGTAGTTATTTCCATGTTTATAGAGATAGCAGTGTAGATATATCCATATTTATACAGAAAGCGGTGTAGGTATTTCCAAGTTTATGAAGATAGCGGTGTAGATATTTCCATGTTTATAGAGATAGCGATGGAGATATTTCCATGTTTATACAGATAACGATGTAGATATTTCCATGTTTATAGAGATAGCGGTGGAGATATTTCCATGTTTATACAGATATAGATGTAGATATTTCCATGTTTATACTCATAGTGGTGTAGATATTTCCATGTTTATAGAGATAGCGGGGGAGATAATTACAAGTTTATACAGATAACGATGTAGATATTTCCATGTTTATACAGATAGCGGTGTAGGTATTTCCATGTTTATACAGATAGCAGTGGAGATATTTCCATGTTTATACAGATAGCGGTGGAGATATTTCCATGTTTACACAGATAGTGTTGGAGATATTTCCATATTTATAGAGATGGCGGTGTAGATATTTACAACTTTATACAGATAGCGGTGTAGATGTTTCCATGTTTATACAGATAGCGGTGTAGGTATTTCCATGTTTATACAGATAGCGGTGTAATTATTTCCATGTTTATAGAGTTATCGGTGTAGATATTTCCATGTTTATTCAGATTGTGGTGTAGATATTTCCATGTTTATAAAGATAGCGGTGTAGATATTTCCATGTTTATACAGGTAGCCGTGGAGATATTTCCATGTTTATACAGATAGCGGTGGAGATATTTCCATGTTTATACAGATGGCAGTGTAGATATTTCCTAGTTTATATAGATAGCGATGTAGATATTTCCATGTTTATAGCGATAGCGGTGCAGATATTTCCATGTTTATGGAGATAGCGGTGTAGATATTTCTATGTTTATACAGATGGCGGTGTAGATATTTCCATGTTTATACAGATAGCGGTGTGGCTGTTTCCATGTTTATACAGATGGCAGTGAAGATATTTCCATGTTAATACAGATAGCGATGTAGATATTTCCATGTTGATACAGATAGCGGTGCAGGTATTTCCATGTTTATACTGATAGCGTTGTAGATATTTCCATGTTTATACAGATAGCGGTGTAGATATTTCCATGTTTATACAGATAGCGGTGTAGTTATTTCCATGTTTATACAGATGACTGTGTACATATTTCAAAGTTTATATAGACGACGGTGGAGATATTCCCATGTTTATAGAGATTGCGGTGTATATATTTCCATATTTATTCAGATGGTGGTGTATATATATCCATGTTTATACAGATAGCGGTGTGGCTTCTTCAATGTTTATACAGATGGCTGTGTAGAAATTTCCATGTGTATGCAGATGGCAGTGTAGATATTTCCATGTTTATACAGATGGAGGTGTGCATATTTCCATGTTTACACAAATGACTGTGTAGATATTTCCACGTTTTTACAGATGGCGGTGTAGATATTTCCATGTTTATACAGATAGCGGTGTGGCTATTTCCATGTTTATACATACAGCGATGTAGATATTTCCATGTTTATAGAGTAGGCTGTGTAGAGATTTCCATGTTTATACAGATCGCGATGCAGATATTTCCGTGTTTATTCAGATGGCTATGTAGACATTTCCATGTGTATATAGATGGCACTGTAGATATTTCCATGTTTATACAGATGGAGGTGTATATATTTCCATGTTTTTATAGATGACTGTGTAGATATTACGATGTTTTTACAGATGGCAGTGTAGATATTCCCAAGTTTTTACAGATAGCGGTGTGGCTATTTCCATGTTTATACAGATAGCTGTGTAGACATTTCCATGTTTATACAGATAGCGGTGTAGATATTTCCATGTTTATACAGGTAGTCGTGGATATATTTCCATGTTTATACAGATAGCGGTGGAGATATTTCCATGTTTATACAGATGGCAGTGTAGATATTTCCAAGTTTATGTAGATAGCGGTGTAGATATTTCCATGTTTCTAGGGATAGCGGTGGAGATACTTCCATGTTTATAGAGATAGCGGTGTAGATATTTCTATGTTTATACAGATGGCGGTGTAGATATTTCCATGTTTATTCAGATGGAGGTGATGTTATTTCCACGTTTCTACAGATGACTGTGTAGATATTTCCATGTTTTCACAGATGGCGGTGTAGATATTTCCATGTTTATAGAGATAGCTGTGTAGATATTTCCATGTTTATACAGATAGCGGTGTAGACATTTCCATATTTATAGAGATAGTGGTGAAGATATTTCCATATTTATACTGATAGCGGTGTAGATATTTCCATGTTTATATAGATAGCGGTGTAGATATTTCCATGTTTATACAGATAGCGGTGTAGTTATTTCCATGTTTATACAGATGACTGTGTACATATTTCCATGTTTATATAGATGACGGTGGAGGTATTCCCATGTTTATAAAGATTGCAGTGTATATATTTCCATATTTATTCAGATGGTGGTTTGTATATTTCCATGTTTATACAGATAGTGGTGTGGCTACTTCAGTGTTTATACAGATGGCTGTGTAGATATTTCCATGTGTATACAGATGGCAGTGTAGATATATCCATGTTTATTCAGATGGAGGTGTGGATATTTCCATGTTTACACAAATGGCTGTGTAGATATTTCCACGTTTTTACAGATGGTGGTGTAGATATTTCCATGTTTATACAGATAGCGGTGTGGCTATTTCCATGTTTATACAGATAGCGATGTAGATATTTCAATATTTATAGAGACGGCTGTGTAGATATTTCCATGTTTATACAGATCGCGGTTTAGATATTTCCGTGTATATACAGATAGTGATGTAGATATTTCCATGTTTGTTCAGATGACTGTGTACGTATTTCTATGTTTATACAGATGGTTGTGTAGATATTTCCAAGTTTATACAGATAGCGGTGTAGATATTTCCATGTTTATACAGATAGCGGTGTAGATATTTCCATGTTTATACAGATAGCGGTATAGGTATTCACATGTTTAAAGAGATAGCGGTGTAGATATTTCCATGTTAATACAGATGGCTGTGTTGATATTTCCATGTGTATACAGATGGCAGTGTAGATATTTCCATGTTTATACAGATGGAGGTGTAGATATTTTCATGTTTCTACAGATGACTGTGTAGATATTTCCATGTTTTTACAAATGGCGGTGAAGATATTTCCATGTTTATACAGATAGCGGTGTGGCTACTTCCATGTTTATACAGACAGCGATGAAGATATTTCCATGTTTATACAGATAGCGGTGTAGATATTTACATGTTTATAGAGGTAGCGGTGTAGGTATTTCCATGTTTATACTGATTGCGGTGGAGATATTTCCATGTTTATACAGATAGCTGTGTAGATAATTCCATGTTTATAGAGATAGCGGTGGAGATATTTCCATGTTTGTACAGATAGCGATGTAGATATTTCCAGGTTCATACAGATAGCGGTGGAGATATTTCCATGTATATACAGATAGCGGTGGAGATATTTCCATGTTTGTACAGATATCATTGGAGATATTTCCATGTTTATACAGATGGCGGTGTAGATATTTCCATATTTATACAGATAGCCGTGTAGATATTTCGATGTTTATTCCGATGGTGGTGTAGATATTTCCATGTTTATACAGATAGCGGTGAGGCTACTTCCATGTTTATACATATGGCACTGTAGGTATTTCCATGTTTATACAGATAGCGATGTAGATATTTCCATGTTTATAGAGATAGCGGTGTAGATATTTCCATGTTCATACAGATGGTTGTGAGGATATTTCCATGTGTATACAGATGGCAGTGTATATATTTCCATGTTTACACAGATGGAGGTGTAGGTATTTCCATGTTTATACAGATGACTGTGTAGGTATTTCCATGTTTTTACAGATGGCGGTGTAGAAATTTCCATGTTTATGCTGATAGCGGTGTGGCTATTTCCATGTTTGTACAGATAACGATGTAGATATTTCCATGTTTATAGAGATGGCTGTGTAGACATTTCTATGTTTATAGCGATAGCCATATAGATATTTCCATGTTTATTCAGATAGTGGTGTAGACATTTCCATGTTTATAGAGATAGCGGTGTAGGTATTTCCATGTTTATACAGATAGCAGTGGAGATATTTCCATGTTTATACAGATAGCGGTGGAGATATTTCCATGTTTACACAGATAGTGTTGGAGATATTTCCATATTTATAGAGATGGCGGTGTAGATATTTACAACTTTATACAGATAGCGGTGTAGATGTTTCCATGTTTATACAGATAGCGGTGTAGGTATTTCCATGTTTATACAGATAGCGGTGTAATTATTTCCATGTTTATAGAGTTATCGGTGTAGATATTTCCATGTTTATTCAGATTGTGGTGTAGATATTTCCATGTTTATAAAGATAGCGGTGTAGATATTTCCATGTTTATACAGGTAGCCGTGGAGATATTTCCATGTTTATACAGATAGCGGTGGAGATATTTCCATGTTTATACAGATGGCAGTGTAGATATTTCCTAGTTTATATAGATAGCGATGTAGATATTTCCATGTTTATAGCGATAGCGGTGCAGATATTTCCATGTTTATGGAGATAGCGGTGTAGATATTTCTATGTTTATACAGATGGCGGTGTAGATATTTCCATGTTTATACAGATAGCGGTGTGGCTGTTTCCATGTTTATACAGATGGCAGTGAAGATATTTCCATGTTAATACAGATAGCGATGTAGATATTTCCATGTTGATACAGATAGCGGTGCAGGTATTTCCATGTTTATACTGATAGCGTTGTAGATATTTCCATGTTTATACAGATAGCGGTGTAGATATTTCCATGTTTATACAGATAGCGGTGTAGTTATTTCCATGTTTATACAGATGACTGTGTACATATTTCAAAGTTTATATAGACGACGGTGGAGATATTCCCATGTTTATAGAGATTGCGGTGTATATATTTCCATATTTATTCAGATGGTGGTGTATATATATCCATGTTTATACAGATAGCGGTGTGGCTTCTTCAATGTTTATACAGATGGCTGTGTAGAAATTTCCATGTGTATGCAGATGGCAGTGTAGATATTTCCATGTTTATACAGATGGAGGTGTGCATATTTCCATGTTTACACAAATGACTGTGTAGATATTTCCACGTTTTTACAGATGGCGGTGTAGATATTTCCATGTTTATACAGATAGCGGTGTGGCTATTTCCATGTTTATACATACAGCGATGTAGATATTTCCATGTTTATAGAGTAGGCTGTGTAGAGATTTCCATGTTTATACAGATCGCGATGCAGATATTTCCGTGTTTATTCAGATGGCTATGTAGACATTTCCATGTGTATATAGATGGCACTGTAGATATTTCCATGTTTATACAGATGGAGGTGTATATATTTCCATGTTTTTATAGATGACTGTGTAGATATTACGATGTTTTTACAGATGGCAGTGTAGATATTCCCAAGTTTTTACAGATAGCGGTGTGGCTATTTCCATGTTTATACAGATAGCTGTGTAGACATTTCCATGTTTATACAGATAGCGGTGTAGATATTTCCATGTTTATACAGGTAGTCGTGGATATATTTCCATGTTTATACAGATAGCGGTGGAGATATTTCCATGTTTATACAGATGGCAGTGTAGATATTTCCAAGTTTATGTAGATAGCGGTGTAGATATTTCCATGTTTCTAGGGATAGCGGTGGAGATACTTCCATGTTTATAGAGATAGCGGTGTAGATATTTCTATGTTTATACAGATGGCGGTGTAGATATTTCCATGTTTATTCAGATGGAGGTGATGTTATTTCCACGTTTCTACAGATGACTGTGTAGATATTTCCATGTTTTCACAGATGGCGGTGTAGATATTTCCATGTTTATAGAGATAGCTGTGTAGATATTTCCATGTTTATACAGATAGCGGTGTAGACATTTCCATATTTATAGAGATAGTGGTGAAGATATTTCCATATTTATACTGATAGCGGTGTAGATATTTCCATGTTTATATAGATAGCGGTGTAGATATTTCCATGTTTATACAGATAGCGGTGTAGTTATTTCCATGTTTATACAGATGACTGTGTACATATTTCCATGTTTATATAGATGACGGTGGAGGTATTCCCATGTTTATAAAGATTGCAGTGTATATATTTCCATATTTATTCAGATGGTGGTTTGTATATTTCCATGTTTATACAGATAGTGGTGTGGCTACTTCAGTGTTTATACAGATGGCTGTGTAGATATTTCCATGTGTATACAGATGGCAGTGTAGATATATCCATGTTTATTCAGATGGAGGTGTGGATATTTCCATGTTTACACAAATGGCTGTGTAGATATTTCCACGTTTTTACAGATGGTGGTGTAGATATTTCCATGTTTATACAGATAGCGGTGTGGCTATTTCCATGTTTATACAGATAGCGATGTAGATATTTCAATATTTATAGAGACGGCTGTGTAGATATTTCCATGTTTATACAGATCGCGGTTTAGATATTTCCGTGTATATACAGATAGTGATGTAGATATTTCCATGTTTGTTCAGATGACTGTGTACGTATTTCTATGTTTATACAGATGGTTGTGTAGATATTTCCAAGTTTATACAGATAGCGGTGTAGATATTTCCATGTTTATACAGATAGCGGTGTAGATATTTCCATGTTTATACAGATAGCGGTATAGGTATTCACATGTTTAAAGAGATAGCGGAGTAGATATTTCCATGTTAATACAGATGGCTGTGTTGATATTTCCATGTGTATACAGATGGCAGTGTAGATATTTCCATGTTTATACAGATGGAGGTGTAGATATTTTCATGTTTCTACAGATGACTGTGTAGATATTTCCATGTTTTTACAAATGGCGGTGAAGATATTTCCATGTTTATACAGATAGCGGTGTGGCTACTTCCATGTTTATACAGACAGCGATGAAGATATTTCCATGTTTATACAGATAGCGGTGTAGATATTTACATGTTTATAGAGGTAGCGGTGTAGGTATTTCCATGTTTATACTGATTGCGGTGGAGATATTTCCATGTTTATACAGATAGCTGTGTAGATAATTCCATGTTTATAGAGATAGCGGTGGAGATATTTCCATGTTTGTACAGATAGCGATGTAGATATTTCCAGGTTCATACAGATAGCGGTGGAGATATTTCCATGTATATACAGATAGCGGTGGAGATATTTCCATGTTTGTACAGATATCATTGGAGATATTTCCATGTTTATACAGATGGCGGTGTAGATATTTCCATATTTATACAGATAGCCGTGTAGATATTTCGATGTTTATTCCGATGGTGGTGTAGATATTTCCATGTTTATACAGATAGCGGTGAGGCTACTTCCATGTTTATACATATGGCACTGTAGGTATTTCCATGTTTATACAGATAGCGATGTAGATATTTCCATGTTTATAGAGATAGCGGTGTAGATATTTCCATGTTCATACAGATGGTTGTGAGGATATTTCCATGTGTATACAGATGGCAGTGTATATATTTCCATGTTTACACAGATGGAGGTGTAGGTATTTCCATGTTTATACAGATGACTGTGTAGGTATTTCCATGTTTTTACAGATGGCGGTGTAGAAATTTCCATGTTTATGCTGATAGCGGTGTGGCTATTTCCATGTTTGTACAGATAACGATGTAGATATTTCCATGTTTATAGAGATGGCTGTGTAGACATTTCTATGTTTATAGCGATAGCCATATAGATATTTCCATGTTTATTCAGATAGTGGTGTAGACATTTCCATGTTTATAGAGATAGCGGTGTAGGTATTTCCATATTTATACAGATGGTCGAGTAGATATTTCCATATTTATTCAGATGGCGGTGTAGATATTCCCATGTTTATACAGATAGTGGTGTGGCTATTTCCACCTTTATACAGAAGGCAGTGTAGATATTTCCATGTTAATAAGATAGCGGTTCAGATATTTCCGTGTTTATACAGATAGCGTTGTAGATATTTCCATATTTATTCAGATAGCGATGGAGATATTTCCAGGTTTATAACGATAGCGTTGGAGATATTTCCCTATTTATAGAGATGGCGGTGTAGATATTTCCAAGTTTATACAGATAGCGGTGTAGATATTTCCAAGTTTATACAGATAGTGGTGTAGATATTTCCATGTTTATACAGATAGCGGTGAAGATATTTCCATGTTTATACAGATAGCGGTGTAGATATTTCCATGTGTATACAGATGGCAGTGTAGATATTTCCATGTTTATAGAGATGGAGGTGTAGATATTTCCATGTTTATACAGATGTCTGTGTAGGTATTTCCATGTTTTTACAGATGGCGGTGCAGGTATTTCCATGTGTATACAGATAGCGGTGTGCCTTTTTTCATGTTTATACATATAGCGATGTTGATATTTCCATGTTTATACTGATAGCGGTGAACATATTCCCATGTTTATAGAGATAGCGGTGTAGATATTTCCAGGTTTATACAGACAGTGGTGGAGATATTTCCATGTTTATACAGATAGCGGTGTAGTTATTTCCATGTTTATAGAGATAGCGGTGTAGATATTTCCATATTTATACAGATAGCGGAGTAGATAATTCCATGTTTATTCAGATGGCGGTGTAGATATTTCCAGGTTTATACACATAGCGGTGTGTCTGTTTCCATGTTTATACAGATGGCAGTGTAGATATTTCCAAGTTTATACAGATAGTGGTGTTGTTATTTCCATGTTTATAAAGATAGCGCTGTAGATATTTCCATGTTTATAATGATAGCGGTGTAGATATTTCCATGTTTATAGAGATAATGGTGGAGATATTTCCATGTTTATAGAGATAGCGGTTGAGATATTTCCACGTTTATACATATAACGATTTGTATATTACCATGTTTATACAGATAGCGGTGCAGATATTTCCATGTTTATACAGATAGCGGTGCAGATATTTCCATGTTTCTACAGATAGCTGTGTAGATAATTCCATGTTTATAGAGTTAGCGGTGGAGTTATTTCCATGTTTTCACATATAGCGATGTAGTTATTTCCATGTTCATACAGATAGCGGTGGAGATATTTCCATCTTTATACAGATAGCGGTGGAGATATTTCCATGTTTATGCAGATAGCGTTGGAGATATTTCCATGTTAATAGAGATGGCGGTGTAGATATTTCCATATTTACACAGATACTCGTGTAGATATTTCGATGTTTATTCAGATGGTGGTGTAGATATTTCCATGTTTATACAGATAGCGTTGTAGGTATTTCCATGTGTATACAGATAGCGGTGTAGCTATTTCCATGTTTACAGAGATAGCGGTGTAGATATTTCCATGTTTATACAGATTTCTGTGTACATATTTCCATGTGTATACAGATGGCAGTGTAGATATTTCCATGTTTAGAGATGCAGGTGTAGATACTTCCATGTTTCTACAGATGACTGTGTAGATATTTACATGTTTTTACACATGGCGGTGTAGATATTTCCATGTTTATACAGACAGCCGTTTGGCTATTTCCATGTTTATACAGATAGCGATGTCGATATTTCCATGTTTATAGAGATGGCTCTGTAGATATTTCCATGTTTATACAGATAGCGGTGTAGTTATTTCCATGTTTATAAAGATAGCGGTGTGGATATTTCCATATTTATACAGATAGCGGTGTAGGTAATTCCATGTTTATTCAGATGGCGGTGTAGATATTTCCAGGTTTATACACATAGCGGTGTGGCTCTTTACATGTGTATACAGATGGCAGTGAAGATATTTCCATGTTTATACAGATAGTGGTGTAGATATTTCCATGTTTATAAAGATAGCGGTGTTGATATTTCCATGTTTATAAAGATAGCAGTGTAGATATTTCCATGTTTATAGAGATAGCGGTGGCGATATTTCCATGTTTATAGAGATAGAGGTCGAGATATTTCCATGTTTACACAGATAACGATGTAGATATTTCCATGTTTATACAGATAGCGGTGTAGCTATTTTCATGTTTATAGAGATGGCTGTGTAGATATTTCCATGTTTATAAAGATAGCAGTGTAGATAGTTCCATGTTTATGCAGATAACGATGTAGATATTTCCATGTTTATACAGATAGCAGTGCAGATATTTCCATGTTTATACATATAGCGTTCTAGATATTTCCATGATTATACAGATAGCGGTGTAGGTATTTCCATGTTTATACAGATATCGGTGGAGATATTTCCACGTTTATACAGATAGCGGTGGAGATATGTCCTTGTTTATTCAGATGGCGGTGTAGATATTTCCATTTTTATACAGATGGCGGTGTAGATATTTCCATGTTTATACAGATAGCGGTGTAGCTATTTTCATGTTTATAGAGATGGCTGTGTAGATATTTCCATGTTTATAAAGATAGCAGTGTAGATAGTTCCATGTTTATGCAGATAACGATGTAGATATTTCCATGTTTATACAGATAGCAGTGCAGATATTTCCATGTTTATACATATAGCGTTCTAGATATTTCCATGATTATACAGATAGCGGTGTAGGTATTTCCATGTTTATACAGATATCGGTGGAGATATTTCCACGTTTATACAGATAGCGGTGGAGATATGTCCTTGTTTATTCAGATGGCGGTGTAGATATTTCCATTTTTATACAGATGGCGGTGTAGATATTTCCATGTTTATACTGATAGCAGTGTAGATATTTTCATGTTTATACAGATAGCGGTGGAATTATTTCCATGTTTATACAGATAGTGATGGAGATGTTTACATGTTTATACAGATGACGGTGTAGATATTTCCAAGTTTATGCAGATAGCGGTGTAGATATTTCCATGTTTATACAGATAGCGTTGGAGATATTTCCATTTTTATACAGATAGTGGTCGAGATATTTCCATGTTTATACAGATGGCGGTGTAGATATTTCTAAGTTTATGCAGATAGCGGTGTAGATATTTCCATGTTTATAGAGATAGCGGTGTAGTTATTTCCATGTTTATGCAGATAGCGGTGTAGTTATTTCCGTGTTAATAGAGATAGCGGTGTAGATATTTCCATATTTAAACAGATAGCGGTGCAGATAATTCCATGTTTATTCAGATGGCGGTGTAGATATTTCCATGTTTATACAGATATCGGTGTGGCTATTTCCATGTTTATACAGATAGCGATGTAGATATTTCCATGTTTATAGAGATGGATGTGTAGAGAATTCCATGTTTATTCACATCGGAGTGTAGATATTTACATGTTTATACAGATAGTTGTGTAGAAGTTTCCATGTTTATAAAGATAGCGGTGTTGATATTTCCATGTTTATAAAGATAGCGGTGTAGATATTTCCGTGTTTATAGAGATAGCGGTGGAGATATTTCCATGTTTATAGAGATAGAGGTCGAGATATTTCCATGTTTACACAGATAATGATGTAGATATTTCCATGTTTATACAGATAGCGGTGTAGCTGTTTGCATGTTTATAGAGATGTCTGTGTAGATATTTCCATGTTTATGCAGATGGCAGTGTAGATATTTCCATGTTTATACAGATAGTGGTGTAGTTATTTCCATGTTTATATAGATGACTGTGTAGGTATTTTCATGTTTATAGAGATGGCGGTGTAGATATTTCCTTGTTTATAGAGATAGCCATGTAGATATTTCAATGTTTCAACAGTTAGCGGTGTAGACATTTCTATGTTTATAGAGATATCAGTGTAGGTATTTCCATATTTATACAGATGGCGGTGTGGATATTTCCATGTTTATAGAGAGAGCCATGTAGATATTTCCATGTTTATACAGATAGCGTTGTAGACATTTCCATGTTTATAGACAAAGCGGTGTAGATATTTCCATATTTCTACAGATAGCCGTGTAGATATTTCCATGTTCATTGAGATGCCGGTGTAGATATTTCCATGTTTATACAGATAACTGTGTGGCTATTTCCATGTTTATACAGATAGCGGTGCAGATATGTCCTTGTTTATTCAGATGGCGGTGTGGATATTTCCCTGTTTATACAGTTGGCGGTGTAGATATTTCCATGTTTATAGAGGTAGCGGTGTAGATATTTTCATGTTTATACAGATAGCGGTGGTGATATTTCCATGTATATACAGATATTGGTGGAGATATTTCAATGTTTATGCAGATGGCAGTGTAGATATTTCCAAGTTTATGCAGATAGCGGTGTAGATATTTCCATGTTTATACAGATAGTGGTGTAGATATTTCCATGTTTATACAGATAGCGGTGAAGATATTTCCATGTTTATACAGATAGCGGTGTAGATATTTCCATGTGTATACAGATGGCAGTGTAGATATTTCCATGTTTATAGAGATGGAGGTGTAGATATTTCCATGTTTATACAGATGTCTGTGTAGGTATTTCCATGTTTTTACAGATGGCGGTGCAGGTATTTCCATGTGTATACAGATAGCGGTGTGCCTTTTTTCATGTTTATACATATAGCGATGTTGATATTTCCATGTTTATACTGATAGCGGTGAACATATTCCCATGTTTATAGAGATAGCGGTGTAGATATTTCCAGGTTTATACAGACAGTGGTGGAGATATTTCCATGTTTATACAGATAGCGGTGTAGTTATTTCCATGTTTATAGAGATAGCGGTGTAGATATTTCCATATTTATACAGATAGCGGAGTAGATAATTCCATGTTTATTCAGATGGCGGTGTAGATATTTCCAGGTTTATACACATAGCGGTGTGTCTGTTTCCATGTTTATACAGATGGCAGTGTAGATATTTCCAAGTTTATACAGATAGTGGTGTTGTTATTTCCATGTTTATAAAGATAGCGCTGTAGATATTTCCATGTTTATAATGATAGCGGTGTAGATATTTCCATGTTTATAGAGATAATGGTGGAGATATTTCCATGTTTATAGAGATAGCGGTTGAGATATTTCCACGTTTATACATATAACGATTTGTATATTACCATGTTTATACAGATAGCGGTGCAGATATTTCCATGTTTATACAGATAGCGGTGCAGATATTTCCATGTTTCTACAGATAGCTGTGTAGATAATTCCATGTTTATAGAGTTAGCGGTGGAGTTATTTCCATGTTTTCACATATAGCGATGTAGTTATTTCCATGTTCATACAGATAGCGGTGGAGATATTTCCATCTTTATACAGATAGCGGTGGAGATATTTCCATGTTTATGCAGATAGCGTTGGAGATATTTCCATGTTAATAGAGATGGCGGTGTAGATATTTCCATATTTACACAGATACTCGTGTAGATATTTCGATGTTTATTCAGATGGTGGTGTAGATATTTCCATGTTTATACAGATAGCGTTGTAGGTATTTCCATGTGTATACAGATAGCGGTGTAGCTATTTCCATGTTTACAGAGATAGCGGTGTAGATATTTCCATGTTTATACAGATTTCTGTGTACATATTTCCATGTGTATACAGATGGCAGTGTAGATATTTCCATGTTTAGAGATGCAGGTGTAGATACTTCCATGTTTCTACAGATGACTGTGTAGATATTTACATGTTTTTACACATGGCGGTGTAGATATTTCCATGTTTATACAGACAGCCGTTTGGCTATTTCCATGTTTATACAGATAGCGATGTCGATATTTCCATGTTTATAGAGATGGCTCTGTAGATATTTCCATGTTTATACAGATAGCGGTGTAGTTATTTCCATGTTTATAAAGATAGCGGTGTGGATATTTCCATATTTATACAGATAGCGGTGTAGGTAATTCCATGTTTATTCAGATGGCGGTGTAGATATTTCCAGGTTTATACACATAGCGGTGTGGCTCTTTACATGTGTATACAGATGGCAGTGAAGATATTTCCATGTTTATACAGATAGTGGTGTAGATATTTCCATGTTTATAAAGATAGCGGTGTTGATATTTCCATGTTTATAAAGATAGCAGTGTAGATATTTCCATGTTTATAGAGATAGCGGTGGCGATATTTCCATGTTTATAGAGATAGAGGTCGAGATATTTCCATGTTTACACAGATAACGATGTAGATATTTCCATGTTTATACAGATAGCGGTGTAGCTATTTTCATGTTTATAGAGATGGCTGTGTAGATATTTCCATGTTTATAAAGATAGCAGTGTAGATAGTTCCATGTTTATGCAGATAACGATGTAGATATTTCCATGTTTATACAGATAGCAGTGCAGATATTTCCATGTTTATACATATAGCGTTCTAGATATTTCCATGATTATACAGATAGCGGTGTAGGTATTTCCATGTTTATACAGATATCGGTGGAGATATTTCCACGTTTATACAGATAGCGGTGGAGATATGTCCTTGTTTATTCAGATGGCGGTGTAGATATTTCCATTTTTATACAGATGGCGGTGTAGATATTTCCATGTTTATACAGATAGCGGTGTAGCTATTTTCATGTTTATAGAGATGGCTGTGTAGATATTTCCATGTTTATAAAGATAGCAGTGTAGATAGTTCCATGTTTATGCAGATAACGATGTAGATATTTCCATGTTTATACAGATAGCAGTGCAGATATTTCCATGTTTATACATATAGCGTTCTAGATATTTCCATGATTATACAGATAGCGGTGTAGGTATTTCCATGTTTATACAGATATCGGTGGAGATATTTCCACGTTTATACAGATAGCGGTGGAGATATGTCCTTGTTTATTCAGATGGCGGTGTAGATATTTCCATTTTTATACAGATGGCGGTGTAGATATTTCCATGTTTATACTGATAGCAGTGTAGATATTTTCATGTTTATACAGATAGCGGTGGAATTATTTCCATGTTTATACAGATAGTGATGGAGATGTTTACATGTTTATACAGATGACGGTGTAGATATTTCCAAGTTTATGCAGATAGCGGTGTAGATATTTCCATGTTTATACAGATAGCGTTGGAGATATTTCCATTTTTATACAGATAGTGGTCGAGATATTTCCATGTTTATACAGATGGCGGTGTAGATATTTCTAAGTTTATGCAGATAGCGGTGTAGATATTTCCATGTTTATAGAGATAGCGGTGTAGTTATTTCCATGTTTATGCAGATAGCGGTGTAGTTATTTCCGTGTTAATAGAGATAGCGGTGTAGATATTTCCATATTTAAACAGATAGCGGTGCAGATAATTCCATGTTTATTCAGATGGCGGTGTAGATATTTCCATGTTTATACAGATATCGGTGTGGCTATTTCCATGTTTATACAGATAGCGATGTAGATATTTCCATGTTTATAGAGATGGATGTGTAGAGAATTCCATGTTTATTCACATCGGAGTGTAGATATTTACATGTTTATACAGATAGTTGTGTAGAAGTTTCCATGTTTATAAAGATAGCGGTGTTGATATTTCCATGTTTATAAAGATAGCGGTGTAGATATTTCCGTGTTTATAGAGATAGCGGTGGAGATATTTCCATGTTTATAGAGATAGAGGTCGAGATATTTCCATGTTTACACAGATAATGATGTAGATATTTCCATGTTTATACAGATAGCGGTGTAGCTGTTTGCATGTTTATAGAGATGTCTGTGTAGATATTTCCATGTTTATGCAGATGGCAGTGTAGATATTTCCATGTTTATACAGATAGTGGTGTAGTTATTTCCATGTTTATATAGATGACTGTGTAGGTATTTTCATGTTTATAGAGATGGCGGTGTAGATATTTCCTTGTTTATAGAGATAGCCATGTAGATATTTCAATGTTTCAACAGTTAGCGGTGTAGACATTTCTATGTTTATAGAGATATCAGTGTAGGTATTTCCATATTTATACAGATGGCGGTGTGGATATTTCCATGTTTATAGAGAGAGCCATGTAGATATTTCCATGTTTATACAGATAGCGTTGTAGACATTTCCATGTTTATAGACAAAGCGGTGTAGATATTTCCATATTTCTACAGATAGCCGTGTAGATATTTCCATGTTCATTGAGATGCCGGTGTAGATATTTCCATGTTTATACAGATAACTGTGTGGCTATTTCCATGTTTATACAGATAGCGGTGCAGATATGTCCTTGTTTATTCAGATGGCGGTGTGGATATTTCCCTGTTTATACAGTTGGCGGTGTAGATATTTCCATGTTTATAGAGGTAGCGGTGTAGATATTTTCATGTTTATACAGATAGCGGTGGTGATATTTCCATGTATATACAGATATTGGTGGAGATATTTCAATGTTTATGCAGATGGCAGTGTAGATATTTCCAAGTTTATGCAGATAGCGGTGTAGATATTTCCATGTTTATACAGATAGCGGTGGATATATTTCCATGTTTATACAGATAATCGTGGAGATATTTCGATGTTTATACAGATGGCGTTTTAGATATATCCAAGATTATGCAGATAGCGGTGTAGATATTTCCATGTTTATAGAGATAGCGCTGTAGATATTTCCTTGTTTATACAGATAGCGGTGTAGTTCTTTCCATGTTTATAGAGATAGCGGCGTAGATATTTCCATATTTATACAGATAGCGGTGTAGATAATTCCATGTTTATTCAGATGGCGGTGTAGATATTTCCAGGTTTATACACATAGCGGTGTGGCTGTTTCCATGTTTATACAGACGGCAGTGTAGATATTTCCATGTTTATATAGATAGTGGTGTAAATATTTCCATGTTTATAAAGATAACAGTGTAGATACTTCCATGTTTATAGAGATAGCGGTGGAGATATTTCCATGTTTATAGAGATAGCGGTCGAGATATTTCCATGTTTATACAGATAACGCTGTAGATATTTCCATGTTTATACAGATAACGGAATAGATATTTCCAAGTTTATGCAGATGGCAGTGTATGTAGGTATTTCCATGTTTATAAAGATAGTGGTGTAGGTATTTCCATGTTTATACAGATGACTGTGTAGGTATTTCCATGTTTATAGAGATGGCGGTGTAGATATTTCCATCTTTATAGAGTTAGCCTTGTAGATATTTCCATGTTTAAACAGATAGCGGTGTTGACATTTCTATGTTTATAGAGATTGCAGTGTAGGTATTTACATATTTATACAGATGGCAGTGTAGATATTTCCATGTTTATAGAGATGTCCATGTAGACATTTCCAAGTTTATACAAATAGCGGTATAGTTATATCCATGTTTATAGAGATAGCGGTGTAGGTATTTCCATATTTATACAGATAGCAGTGTACATATTTCCATGTTCATTCAGATTCCGGTGTAGATATTTCCATGTTTATACAGATAACGGTGTGGCTATTTCCATGTTTATACAGATGGCAGGGTAGATATTTCCATGTTAATACAGATAGCGATTTAGATATTTCCATGTTTATACATATAGCGGTGTAGATATTTCCATGTTTATACAGATAGCGTTGGAGATATTTCCATGTTTATACAGACAGCGGTGGAGATATGTCCTTGTTTATTCAGACGGCGGTGTAGATATTTCCATGTTTATACAGATAGCGGTGTAGATATTTTCATGTTTATACAGATAGCGTTGGAGATATTTCCATGTTTATACAGATAGTGGTGGAGATATTTCCATGTTTATACAGATGGTGGTGTAGATATTTCCTATTTTATGCAGATAGCGGTGTAGATATTTCTGTGTTTATGCAGATAGCGGTGGAGATATTTCCATGTTTATACAGATAGTGGTGGACATATTTCCATGTTTATACTGATGGCGGTTTAGATATTTCCCAGTTTATGCAGATAGCGGTGTACATATTTCCATGTGTATAGAGATAGCGGTGTAGTTATTTCCATGCTTATACAGATAGCGGTGTAGTTATTTCCATGTTTATAGAGATAGCGGTGTAGATATTTCCATGTTTATACAGATAGCGGTGTAGATAATTCCATGTTTATTCAGATGGCGGTGTAGATATTTTCAGGTTTATACACATAGCGGTGTGACTGTTTCCATGTTTATACAGAAGGCAGTGTAGATATTTCCATATTTATACAGATAGTGGTGTAGATATTTTCACGATTCTAGAGATAGCAGTGGAGATATTTCCATGTTTATAAAGATAGCAGTGTAGATAGTTCCATGTTTATGCAGATAACGATGTAGATATTTCCATGTTTATACAGATAGCGGTGTAGATATTTCCATGTTTATAGAGATGGCTGGGTAGATATTCCCAAGTTTATGCAGATGGCAGTGTAGATATTTCAATGTTTATTCAGATAGTGGTGTCGGTATTTCCATGTTTACTCAGATGACTGTGTAGGTATTTCCATGTTTATAGAGATGGCAGTGTAGATATTTCCATGTTTATAGAGATAGCCATGTAGATATTTCCATGTTTAAACAGATAGCGGTGTAGACATTTCTATGTTTATGGAGATAGCAGTGTAGTTATTTCCATATTTATAGAGATGGCAGTGTAGATATTTCCATGTTTATAGAGATAGCCATGTAGATATTTCCATGTTTATACTAATAGCGGTGTAGACATTTCCATGTTTATAGAGATAGCGGTGTAGGTATTTCCACATTTATACGGATAGCCGTGTAGATATTTCCATGTTTATTCAGATGGCAGTGTAGATATTTCCATGTTAATACAGATAGCGATGTAGATATTTCCATGTTTATACAGATGGCTGGGCAGATATTTCCATGTTAATACAGATAGCGATGTAGATATTTCCATGTTTATACAGATAGCAGTGCAGATATTTCCATGTTTATACATATAGCGTTCTAGATATTTCCATGATTATACAGATAGCGGTGTTGATATTTCCATGTTTATACAGATAGCGGTGGAGATATTTCCACGTTTATACAGATAGCGGTGGACATATGTCCTTGTTTATTCAGATGGCGGTGTAGATATTTCCATGTTTATACAGATGGCGGTGTAGATATTTCCATGTTTATACTGATAGCGGTGTAGATATTTTCATGTTTATACAGATAGCGGTGGAGTTATTTCCATGTTTATACAGATAGTGATGGAGCTATTTCCATGTTTATACAGATGACGGTGTAGATATTTCCAAGTTTATGCAGTTAGCGGTTTAGATATTTCCATGTTTATACAGATAGCAGTGGATATATTTCCATTTTTATACAGACAGTGGTCGAGATATTTCCATTTTTATACAGATGGCGGTGTAGATATTTCCAAGTTGATGCAGATAGCGGTGTAGATATTTCCATGTTTATAGAGATAGCGGTGTAGTCATTTCCATGTTTATGCAGATAGCGGTGTAATTATTTCCATGTTTATAGAGATAGCGGTGTAGATATTTCCATATTTAAGCAGATAGCGGTGTAGATAATTCCATGTTTATTCAGATGGAGGTGTAGATATTTCCATGTTTATACACATATCAGTGTGGCTATTTCCATGTTTATACAGATAGCGATGTAGATATTTCCATGTTTATAGAGATGGATGTGTAGAGAATTCCATGTTTATACATATCGCAGTGTAGATATTTACATGTTTATACAGATAGTTGTGTAGATATTTCCATGTTTATACAGATGACTGTGTAGGTATTTCTATGTTTATACAGATGGCGGTGTAGATATTTCCAAGTTCATAGAGATAGCCATGTAGATATTTCTAAGTATATACAGATAGCTGTGTAGATATTTCCATGTTTATAGAGATAGCAGTGTAGATATTTCCATATTTATACAGATAGCAGTGTAGATATTTCCAAGTTTATACAGATAGCGGTGTAGATATTTCCATGTTTATACAGATAGCGGTGTAGATATTTCCATGTTTATACAGACAGCAGTGGAGATATTTCCATGTTTATAAAGATAGCAGTGTAGATATTTCCATGTTTATACAGATAACGATGTAGATATTTCCATGTTTATACACAAAGCGGTGTAGATATTTCCATGTTTATAGAGATGGCTGGGTAGATATTCCCATGTTTATGCAGATGGCAGTGTAGATATTTCAATGTTTACAGAGATAGTGGTGTAGGTATTTCCATGTTTATAGAGATGACTGTGTAGGTATTTCCATGTTGATAGAGATGGCAGTGTAGATATTTCCATGTTTATAGAGATAGCCATGTAGATATTTCCATGTTTAAACAGATAGCGGTGTAGATATTTCTATGTTTATAGAGATAGCAGTGTAGGTATTTCCATATTTATAGAGATGGCAGTGTAGATATTTCCATGTTTATAGAGATAGCCATGTAGATATTTCCATTTTTATACAAATAGCGGTGTAGACATTTCCATGTTTATAGAGATAGCGGTGTAGGTATTTCCACATTTATACGGATAGCCGTGTAGATATTTCCATGTTTATTCAGATGCCGGTGTAGATATTTCCATGTTTATACAGATAACGGATTGGCTCTTTCCATGTTTATTCAGATGGCAGTGTCGATATTTCCATGTTAATACAGATAGCGATGTAGATATTTCCATGTTTATAAAGATGGCAGTGCCGATATTTCCATGTTAATACAGATAGTGAGGTAGATATTTCCATGTTTATACAGATAGCAGTGCAGATATTTCCATGTTTATACATATAGCGTTCTAGTTATTTCGATGATTATACAGATAGCGGTGGAGATATTTCCACGTTTATACAGATAGCGGTGGAGATATGTCCTTCTTTATTCAGATGGCCGTGTAGATATTTCCATGTTTATACAGATAGCGATGTAGATATTTCCATGTTTATAGAGATGGATGTGTAGAGAATTCCATGTTTACACACATCGCAGTGTAGATATTTACATGTTTATACAGATAGTTGTGTAGATATTTCCATGTTTATACAGATGACTGTGTAGGTATTTCTATGTTTATACAGATGGCGGTGTAGATATTTCCAAGTTCATTGAGATAGCCTTGTAGATATTTCTATGTATATACAGATATCTGTGTAGATATTTCCATATTTATAGAGATAGCAGTGTAGATATTTCCATATTTATACACATAGCAGTGTAGATATTTCCAATTTTATACAGATAGCGGTGTAGGTATTTCCATGTTTATACAGATAGCGGTGTAGATATTTCCATGTTTATACAGATAGCAGTGGAGATATTTCCTTGTTTATACAGATAGCGGTGGAGATATTTCCATGTTTATAGAGATGGCGGTGTAGATATTTGCAAGTTTAGACTGATAGCGGTGTAGATATTTTCATGTTTATACAGGTAGCGGTGTGGATATTTCCATGTTTATACAGATAGCGGTGTAGTTATTTCCATGTTTATAGAGATAGCGTTGCAGATATCTCCATGTTTATACAGATTGATGGGTAGATATTTCCATGTGTATACAGATGGCAGTGTAGGTATTTCAATGTTTTACAGATGGAGGTGTATATATTTCCATGTTTTTACAGATGACTGTGTAGATATTTCGATGTTCTTACAGATGGCGGTGTATATATTCCCAAGTTTTTACAGATAGCGGTTTGGCTATTTCCATGTTTATACAGATAGTGATGTAGACCTTTCCATGTTTGTACAGATAGCGGTGTAGGTATTTCCATGTCTATACAGGTAGCCGTGGAGATATTTCCATGTTTATACCGATAGCGGTGGAGATATTTCCATTTTTATACAGATGGAGGTGTAGATATTTCCAAGTTTTTGCAGATAGCAGTATAGATATTTCCATGTTTATAGAGATAGCGTTGGAGGTATTTCCATGTTTATAGAGATAGCGGTGTAGATATTTCTATGTTTATACAGATGTCGGTGTAGATATTTCCATGTTTATACAGATATCGGTGTGGCTATTTCCATGTTTATACATACAGCAGTGTATATATTTCCATGTTTATACAGATAGTGGTGTAGGTATTTCCATGTTGATAAAGATAGCGGTGTAGATATTTCCATGTTTGTAGAGATTGCGGTGGAGATATTTCCATGTTTATAGAGATAGCTGTGGAGATATTACTATGTTTACACAGATAACGATGTAGATGTTTCCATGTTTATTCAGATAGCGGCGTAGATATTTCCATGCTTATACAGATAGCAGTGTAGATATTTACAGGTTTATACAGATAGCTGTGTAGTTATTTCCATGTTTACACTGATTGCGGTGGAGCTATTCCCATGTTTATACAGATAGCGGTGTAGATAATTCCATGTTTATAGTGATAGCGGGGGAGATATTTCCATGTTTGTACAGATAGCGATTTAGATAATTCCATGTTCATACAGATAGCGGTGGATGTATTTCCATGTTTATACAGATAGCGGTGGAGATATTTCCATGTTTATACAGATAGCGTTGGAGATATTTACATGTTTATAGAGATGGTGGTGTAGATATTTCCATGTGTATACAGATAGCTGTGTGGATATTTCGATATTTATTCAGATGGTCGTGTAGATATTTCCATGTTTATACAGATAGGGGTGTGGCTACTTCCATGTTTATACAGATGGCAGTGTAGACATAGCCATGTTTATACAGATAGCGATGTACATATTTCCATGTTTACAGAGATAGCGGTGTAGATATTTCCATGTTTATGAAGATGGCTTTGTGGATATTTCCATGTGTGTACAGATAGCAGTGTAGATATTTCCATGTTTACACAGATGGAGGTGTAGGTATTTCAAAGTTTACAGATGACTGTGTAGATATTTCCATGTTTTTACAGATGGCGGTTTAGATAATTCCATGTTTATTCAGGTAGCGGTGTGGTTATTTCCATGTTTATACAGATAGCAGTGTAGACATTTCCTGGTTTATAGAGATAGCGGGGTAGATATGTCCATATTTATACAGATAGCCGTGTAGATATTTCCATGTTTATTCAGATGGCGGTGTAGATATTTCCATGTTTATACAGATAGCGGTGTGGCTATTTCCATGTTTATACAGATGGCAGTGAAGGTATTTCCATGTTAATACATATAGCGATGTAGATATTTCCATGTTTATACAGATAGCAGTGTAGATATTTCCATGTTTATATAGATAGCGTTGTAGATATTTCCATGTTTATACAGACAGCGGTGGAGATATTTCTAGGTTTATACAGATAGCGTTGGAGATATTTCCGTGTTTATAAAGATGGCGTTGTAGATATTTCCAAGTTTATACAGATAGCGGTGTAGATATTTCCATGTTTATACAGATAGCGATGTAGTTATTTCATGTTTACAGAGATAGTGTTGTAGATATTTCCATGTTTATACAGATGACTGTGTAGATGTTTCCATGTGTATACAGATGGTAGTGTAGATATTTCCATGTTTATGCAGATGACTGTGAAAGTATTTCCATGTTTATAGAGATGGCAGTGTAGATATTTCCATGTTTATGCAGATGGCAGTGTAGATATTTCCATGTTAATACAGATAGTTGTGTAGGTATTTTGATGTTTATACAGATGACTGTGTAGGTATTTCCATGTTTATAGAGATGGCGGTGTAGTTATTTCCATGTTTATAGCATATCCATATAGATATTTCCATGTTTAAACAGATAGCGGTGTAGACATTTCTATGTTTATAGAGATAGCAGTGTAGGTATTTCCATGTTAATACAGATGGCAGTGTAGATATTTCCATGTTAATACAGATAGCGATGTAGATATTTCGATGTTTACAGATAGAGGTGCAGATATTTCCATGTTTATACAGATAGCGTTGTAGATACTTCCATGTTAATACAAATAGCAGTGTAGATGTTTCCATGTTTATACAGATAGCGGTGAAGATATTTCCATGTTTATACAGATAGCGATGTAGATAATTCCATGTTTATAGAGATGGCTGTGTAGATACTACCATGTTTATAAAGATCGCGGTGTAGATATTTCCATGTTTATACAGATATTGGTGTAGATATTTCCGTGTTTATGCAGATGACTGTGTAGGTATTTGTATTTTTATACAGATGGTGGTGTAGATATTTCCAAGTTTATACAGATAGTGGTGTAGATATTTCCGTGTTTATACAGATAGCGGTGTAGATATTTCCATGTTTATACAGATAGCGGTGGAGATATTTCCATGTTTAAACAGATTGCAGTGTAGATATTTCCATGTTTATACAGATAGCGGTGTAGGTATTTCCATGTTTATAGAAATAGCGGTGGAGATATTTCCATGTTTATAGAGATAGCGGTCGAGATATTTCTATGTTTATACAGATAAGTATGTAGATATTTCCATGTTTATACAGATAGCGGTGTAGATATTTCCATGTTTATACAGATAGCGGTGGAAATATTTCCATGTTTATACAGATAGCGTTGTAGGTATTTACATGTTTATACAGATAGCGGTGTAGGTATTTCCATATTTATACTGATTGCGGTGGAAGTATTTCCATGTTTATACAGATAGCGGTGTAGTTATTTCCATGTTTATAGAGATAGCGGTGGAGATATTTCCATGTTTGTACAGATAGCGATGTAGATATATCCATGTTCATACAGATAGCGGTGGAGATATTTCCATGTTCATATAGATGGCGGTGTAGATATTTCCATATTTATACACATAGCTGTGTAGATATTTCTATGTTTATTCAGATGGTCGTGAAGATATTTCCATGTTTATACAGATAACGGTGTGGCTACTTCTATATTTATACAGATGGCAGTGTAGATATTTCCATGTTTATAAAGATAGCAATGTAGATATTTCCATGTTTATACAGATAGCGGTGTAGATATTCCCATGTTTATACAGATGGCTGTGTGGATATTTCCATGTGTATACCGACGGCAGTGAAGGTATTTCCATGTTTACACAGATGGAGGTGTATGTATTTCCATGTTTATACAGATGACTGTGTAGATATTTCAATGTTTTTACAGATGGCGGTGTAGATATTTCCATGTTTATACAGATAGCCATGTGGCTATTTCCATGTTTATACAAAGAGCGATGTAGATATTTCCATGTTTATAGAGATGGCTGTGTGGATATTTCCATGTTTATGCAGATGGCAGTGTAGATATTTCCATGTTTATACAGATAGTGGTGTAGGTATTTCCCTGTTTATACCGATGAGTGTGTAGTTATTCCCATGTTTATAGAGATGGCACTGTAGATATTTCCATGTTTATAGAGATAGCCATGTAGATATTTCCATGTTTATACAGATAGCGGTGTAGACATTTCCATGTTTATAGAGATAGCGGTGCAGGTAATTCCATATTTATACTGATAGCCATGTAGATATTTCCATGTTTATTCAGATGGCTGTATAGATATTTCCATGTTTATACAGATAGCGGTGTGGCTATTTCCATGTTTATACAGATGGCACTGAAGGTATTTCCATGTTAATACAGATAGCGATGTAGATATTTCCATGTTTATACAGATCGTGGTGCAAATATTTCCATGTTTATACAGATAGCTGTGTAGATATTTCCATGTTTATAGAGATAGCGGTGTAGATATTTCCATATTTATACAGATAGCGGTGTAGATATTTCCATGTTTATGAAGGTAGCGGTGTAGATATTTCCATGTTTATAGAGATAGCGATGGAGATATTTCCATGTTTATACAGATAACGATGTAGATATTTCCATGTTTATACAGATAGCGGTGTAGGTATTTCCATGTTTATACAGATAGCAGTGGAGATATTTCCATGTTTATACAGATAGAGTTGGAGATATTTCCATGTTTGTACAGATAGTGTTGGAGATATTTCCATAATTATACAGATAGCTGTGAAGATATTTCCATATTTATTCAGATGGTGGTGTATATATTTCCATGTTTATACAGATAGCGGTGTGGCTACTTCTATGTTTATACAGATGGCAGTTTAGATACTTCCATGTTTATACAGATAGCGATGTAGATATTTCCATGTTTATACAGATAGCGGTTTAGATATTTCCATGTTTATACAGATGGCTCTGAAGATATTTCCATGTATATACAGATGGCAGGGTAGTTATTTCCATGTTTATACAGATGGAGGTGTGGATATTTCCATGTTTACACAAATGACTGTGTAGATATTTCCACGTTATTACAGATGGCTGTGTAGATATTTCCATGTTTATACAGATAGCGGTGTGGCTATTTCCATGTTTATACAGATAGCGATGTAGCTATTTCCATGTTTATAGAGATGGCTGTGTAGATATTTCCATGTTTGTACTGATCGCGGTGTAGATATTTCCATGTTTATACAGATAGTGGTGTAGATATTTCCATGTTTATGCAGACGACTGTGTAGGAATTTCTATGTTTATACAGATGTCTGTGAAGATATTTCTCAGTTTTTGCAAATGGCGGTGAAGATATTTCCATGTTTATAGAGATAGCGGTGTGGCTATTTCCGTGTTTATACAGATAGCGATGAAGATGTTTCCATGTTTATACAGATAGCGGTGGAGATATTTCCATGTTTATACAGATGGCGTTGTAGATATTTCCAAGTTGATGCAGATAGCGGTGTAGATATTTACATGTTTTTGGAGATGGCAGTGTAGATATTTCCAAGTTTATACACATAGCGGTGTAGTTATTTCCATGTTTATAGAGATAGCGGTGTAGATATTTCCATATGTATACAGATTGCGGTGGAGATATTTCCATCTCAATAAAGATAGTGGTGTAGATATTTCCATGTTTATAGGGATAGCGGTGGAGATATTTCCATGTTTATAGAGAAAGCGGTGGAGATATTTCCATGTTTATACAGATAAAGATGTAGATATTTCCATGTTTATACAGATACTGGTGTAGATATTTCCATGTTGATACAGATAGCAGTGAACATATTTCCATGTTTATACAGATAGCGGTGTAGGTATTTCATGTTTATACAGATTGTGTTGGAGATATTTCCATGTTTATACAGAGAGAAGTGTAGATAACTCCATGTTAATATATATAGTGGTGGAGATATTTACATGTTTGTACAGATAGCAATGTAGTTATTTCCATGTTCATAGAGATAACGGTGTAGATATTTCTATCTTTATAGGGATAGCAGTGTAGTTATTTTCATGTTTATACAGATAGCTGTGTAGATATTTCCATGTTTATGGAGATATCGGTGTAGATATTTCCATACTTATACAAATAGCCGTGTAGACATTTCGATGTTTATTCAGATTGTGGTGTAGTTATTTCCGTGTTTATACAGATGGAGGTGGAGATATCTTCCATGTTTGCACAGATGACTGTGTAGATATTTCCATGTTTATACAGATATCGGTGTGGCTGTTTCCATGTTTATACAGATGGCAGTGTAGATATTTACATGTTTATACAGATAGTGGTGTAGATATTTCAATATTTATAAAGATAGCGGTGTAGATATTTTCATGTTTATAGGGATAGCGTTGGAGATATTTCTGTGTTCATAGAGATAGCCGTCGAGATATTTCCAAGTTTATACCGATAGCGGTGTAGATATTTCCATGTTTATACAGATGACTGTGTATATATTTCCATGTTTATACAGATGGCGGTGTAGACATTTCCTTGTATATAAAGATAGCGGTGTAGGTATTTCCATGTTTATACAGATGGAGGTGTAGATATTTTCATGTTTCTACAGATGACTGTGTAGATATTTCCATGTTTATACAGATAGCGGTGTAGACATTTCCATGTTAATAGAGATAGCGGTGTAGATATTTCCATATTTATACAGATAGCCGTGAAGATATTTACATGTTTATTCAGATGGCGGTGTAGATATTTCCATGTTTATACAGATAGCGGTGTGGCTATTTCCGTGTTCATACAGATGGCAGTGAAGATATTTCCATGTCAATACAGATACCGATGTAGATATTTCCATGTTTATACAGATAGCGGTGCAGATATTTCCATGTTTATATAGATAGCGTTGCAGATAATTCCATGTTTATACAGATTGCTGTGTAGGTATTTCCATGTTTATAGAGATAGCGGTGTACATATTTCCATATTTATACAGATAGCGGGGTAGATATTTCCATGTTTATGAAGATAGCGGCGTAGATATTTCCATGTTTATAGAGATAGCGGTGGAGATATTTACAAGTTTATACAGATAACGATGTAGATATTTCCATGTTTATACAGATAGCGGTGGAGATATTTCCATGTTTACACAGATAGTGTTGGAGATATTTCCATATTTATAGAGATGGCGGTGTAGATATTTCCAACTTTATACAGATAGCGGTGTAGATGTTTCCATGTTTATACAGATAGCGGTGTAGATATTTCCATGTATATACAGATAGCGGTGTAATTATTTCCATGTTTATAGAGTTAGCGGTGTAGATATTTCCATATTTAAACAGATAGAGGTGTAGATATTTCCATGTTAATAAAAACAGCGGTGTAGATATTTCCATGTTTTTAGAGATAGCGATGGAGATATTTCCATGTTTATAGAGATAGCGGTGGAGATATTTCCATGTTTATACAGATATAGATGTAGATATTTCCATGTTTATACACATAGTGGTGTAGATATTTCCATGTTTATAGAGATAGCGGTGTAGATAGTTCCATGTTTATACAGATAGCGGTGTAGGTATTTACATGTTTATACAGATTTCGTTGGAGACATTTCCATGTTTATACAGATAGAAGTGTAGATAACTCCATGTTAATAGAGATAGTGGTTTAGATATTTCCATGTTTGTACAGATAGCGACGTAGTTATTCCCATGTTCACAGAGATAACGGTGTAGATATTTCTATGTTTATAGAGATAGCGGTGTAGATATTCCCATGTTTATACAGATAGCGGTGTAGATATTTCCATGTTTATACAGATAGCGGTGGAGGTATTTCCGTGTTTATACAGATAGCGGTGTAGATATTTCCATGTTTATACAGATAACGGTGTAGTTATTTCCATGTTTATACAGATGACTGTGTACATATTTCCATGTTTATATAGATGACGGTGGAGATATTCCCATGTTTATAGAGTTTGTGGTGTATATATTTCCATTTTTATTCAGATGGTGGTGTATATATTTCCATGTTTATACAGATAGCGGTGTAGCTACTTCAATGTTTATACAGATGGCTGTGTAGATATTTCCATGTGTATACAGATGGCAGTGTAGGTATTTCCATGTTTATACAGATGGAGGTGTGGATATTTCCATGTTACACAAATGACTGTGTAGATATTTCCACGTTTTTACAGATGGCGGTGTAGATATTTCCATGTTTATAAAGATAGCGGTGTGGCTATTTCCATGTTTATACAGATAGCGATGTAGATATTTCCATGTTTATAGAGACGGCTGTGTAGATATTTCCATGTTTATACAGATCGCGGTGTAGATATTTCCGTGGTTATACAGATAGTGGTGTAGATATTTCCATGTTTGTGCAGATGACTGTGTAGGTATTTCTATGTTTATACAGATGGTTGTGTAGATATTTCCAAGTTTATACAGATAGCGGTGTAGATATTTCCATGTTTTTACAGATAGTGGTATAGGTATTTCCATGTTTAAAGAGATAGCGGTGTAGATATTTCCATGTTAATACACATGGCTGTGTTGATATTTCCATGTGTATACAGATGGCAGTGTAGATATTTCCATGTTTATACAGATGGAGGTGTAGATATTTCCAAGTTTCTACAGATAACTGTGTAGATATTTCCATGTTTTTACAAATGGAGGTGAAGATATTTCCATGTTTATACAGATAGCGGTGTGGCTATTTCCATGTTTATACAGATAGCGATGAAGATATTTCCATGTTTATACAGATAGCGGTGGAGATATATCCATGTTTATACAGATGGCGGTGTAGATATTCCCAAGTTTATGCAGACAGCGGTGTAGATATTTCCATGTTTATGGAGATAGCGGTGTATTTATTTCCATGTTTATACAGATAGCTGTGTAGATATTTCCATTTTTTTACAGATAGCGGTGTAGTTAATTCCATGATTTTAGAGATAGCGGTGTAGATATTTCCATGTTTATAGAAATAGCGGTGGAGATATTTCCATGTTTATAGAGATAGCGGTCGAGATATTTCTATGTTTATACAGATAAGTATGTAGATATTTCCATGTTTATACAGATAGCGGTGTAGATATTTCCATGTTTATACAGATAGCGGTGGAAATATTTCCATGTTTATACAGATAGCGTTGAAGGTATTTACATGTTTATACAGATAGCGGTGTAGGTATTTCCATATTTATACTGATTGCGGTGGAAGTATTTCCATGTTTATACAGATAGCGGTGTAATTATTTCCATGTTTATAGAGATAGCGGTGGAGATATTTCCATGTTTGTACAGATAGCGATGTAGATATATCCATGTTCATACAGATAGCGGTGGAGATATTTCCATGTTCATATAGATGGCGGTGTAGATATTTCCATATTTATACACATAGCTGTGTAGTTATTTCTATGTTTATTCAGATGGTGGTGAAGATATTTCCATGTTTATACAGATAGCGTTGTGGCTACTTCTATATTTATACAGATGGCAGTGTAGATATTTCCATGTTTATAAAGATAGCAATGTAGATATTTCCATGTTTATACAGATAGCGGTGTAGATATTCCCATGTTTATACAGATGGCTGTGTGGATATTTCCATGTGTATACCGACGGCAGTGAAGGTATTTCCATGTTTACACAGATGGAGGTGTATGTATTTCCATGTTTATACAGATGACTGTGTAGATATTTCAATGTTTTTACAGATGGCGGTGTAGATATTTCCATGTTTATACAGATAGCCGTGTGGCTATTTCCATGTTTATACAAAGAGCGATGTAGATATTTCCATGTTTATAGAGATGGCTGTGTGGATATTTCCATGTTTATGCAGATGGCAGTGTAGATATTTCCATGTTTATACAGATAGTGGTGTAGGTATTTCCCTGTTTATACCGATGAGTGTGTAGTTATTCCCATGTTTATAGAGATGGCGGTGTAGATATTTCCATGTTTATAGAGATAGCCATGTAGATATTTCCATGTTTATACAGATAGCGGTGTAGACATTTCCATGTTTATAGAGATAGCGGTGCAGGTAATTCCATATTTATACTGATAACCATGTAGATATTTCCATGTTTATTCAGATGGCTGTATAGATATTTCCATGTTTATACAGATAGCGGTGTGGCTATTTCCATGTTTATACAGATGGCACTGAAGGTATTTCCATGTTAATACAGATAGCGATGTAGATATTTCCATGTTTATACAGATCGTGGTGCAAATATTTCCATGTTTATACAGATAGCTGTGTAGATATTTCCATGTTTATAGAGATAGCGGTGTAGATATTTCCATATTTATACAGATAGCGGTGTAGATATTTCCATGTTTATGAAGGTAGCGGTGTAGATATTTCCATGTTTATAGAGATAGCGATGGAGATATTTCCATGTTTATACAGATAACGATGTAGATATTTCCATGTTTATACAGATAGCGGTGTAGGTATTTCCATGTTTATACAGATAGCAGTGGAGATATTTCCATGTTTATACAGATAGAGTTGGAGATATTTCCATGTTTGTACAGATAGTGTTGGAGATATTTCCATAATTATACAGATAGCTGTGAAGATATTTCCATATTTATTCAGATGATGGTGTATATATTTCCATGTTTATACAGATAGCGGTGTGGCTACTTCTATGTTTATACAGATGGCAGTGTAGATACTTCCATGTTTATACAGATAGCGATGTAGATATTTCCATGTTTATACAGATAGCGGTTTAGATATTTCCATGTTTATACAGATGGCTCTGAAGATATTTCCATGTATATACAGATGGCAGGGTAGTTATTTCCATGTTTATACAGATGGAGGTGTGGATATTTCCATGTTTACACAAATGACTGTGTAGATATTTCCACGTTATTACAGATGGCTGTGTAGATATTTCCATGTTTATACAGATAGCGGTGTGGCTATTTCCATGTTTATACAGATAGCGATGTAGCTATTTCCATGTTTATAGAGATGGCTGTGTAGATATTTCCATGTTTGTACTGATCGCGGTGTAGATATTTCCATGTTTATACAGATAGTGGTGTAGATATTTCCATGTTTATGCAGACGACTGTGTAGGAATTTCTATGTTTATACAGATGTCTGTGAAGATATTTCTCAGTTTTTGCAAATGGCGGTGAAGATATTTCCATGTTTATAGAGATAGCAGTGTGGCTATTTCCATGTTTATACAGATAGCGATGAAGATGTTTCCATGTTTATACAGATAGCGGTGGAGATATTTCCATGTTTATACAGATGGCGTTGTAGATATTTCCAAGTTGATGCAGATAGCGGTGTAGATATTTCCATGTTTTTGGAGATGGCAGTGTAGATATTTCCAAGTTTATACAGATAGCGGTGTAGTTATTTCCATGTTTATAGAGATAGCGGTGTAGATATTTCCATATGTATACAGATTGTGGTGGAGATATTTCCATCTCAATAAATATAGTGGTGTAGATATTTCCATGTTTATAGGGATAGCGGTGGAGATATTTCCATGTTTATACAGATAAAGATGTAGATATTTCCATGTTTATACAGATACTGGTGTAGATATTTCCATGTTGATACAGATAGCAGTGAACATATTTCCATGTTTATACAGATAGCGGTGTAGGTATTTCCATGTTTATACAGATTGTGTTGGAGATATTTCCATGTTTATACAGAGAGAAGTGTAGATAACTCCATGTTAATATAGATAGTGGTGGAGATATTTACATGTTTGTACAGATAGCAATGTAGTTATTTCCATGTTCATAGAGATAACGGTGTAGATATTTCTATGTTTATAGGGATAGCAGTGTAGTTATTTTCATGTTTATACAGATAGCTGTGTAGATATTTCCATGTTTATAGAGATAGCGGTGTAGATATTTCCATACTTATACAAATAGCCGTGTAGACATTTCGATGTTTATTCAGATTGTGGTGTAGTTATTTCCGTGTTTATACAGATGGAGGTGGAGATATCTTCCATGTTTACACAGATGACTGTGTAGATATTTCCATGTTTATACAGATATCGGTGTGGCTGTTTCCATGTTTATACAGATGGCAGTGTAGATATTTACATGTTTATACAGATAGTGGTGTAGATATTTCAATATTTATAAAGATAGCGGTGTAGATATTTTCATGTTTATAGGGATAGCGGTGGAGATATTTCTGTGTTCGTAGAGATAGCCGTCGAGATATTTCCAAGTTTATACCGATAGCGGTGTAGATATTTCCATGTTTATACAGATGACTGTGTATATATTTCCATGTTTATACAGATGGCGGTGTAGACATTTCCTTGTATATAAAGATAGCGGTGTAGGTATTTCCATGTTTATACAGATGGAGGTGTAGATATTTTCATGTTTCTACAGATGACTGTGTAGATATTTCCATGTTTATACAGATAGCGGTGTAGACATTTCCATGTTAATAGAGATAGCGGTGTAGATATTTCCATATTTATACAGATAGCCGTGTAGAAATTTACATGTTTATTCAGATGGCGGTGTAGATATTTCCATGTTTATACAGATAGCGGTGTTGCTATTTCCGTGTTCATACAGATGGCAGTGAAGATATTTCCATGTCAATACAGATACCGATGTAGATATTTCCATGTTTATACAGATAGCGGTGCAGATATTTCCATGTTTATATAGATAGCGTTGCAGATAATTCCATGTTTATACAGATTGCTGTGTAGGTATTTCCATGTTTATAGAGATAGCGGTGTACATATTTCCATATTTATACAGATAGCGGGGTAGATATTTCCATGTTTATGAAGATAGCGGCGTAGATATTTCCATGTTTATAGAGATAGCGGTGGAGATATTTACAAGTTTATACAGATAACGATGTAGATATTTCCATGTTTATACAGATAGCGGTGGAGATATTTCCATGTTTACACAGATAGTGTTGGAGATATTTCCATATTTATAGAGATGGCGGTGTAGATATTTCCAACTTTATACAGATAGCGGTGTAGATGTTTCCATGTTTATACAGATAGCGGTGTAGATATTTCCATGTATATACAGATAGCGGTGTAATTATTTCCATGTTTATAGAGTTAGCGGTGTAGATATTTCCATATTTATACAGATAGAGGTGTAGATATTTCCATGTTAATAAAAATAGCGGTGTAGATATTTCCATGTTTTTAGAGATAGCGATGGAGATATTTCCATGTTTATAGAGACAGCGGTGGAGATATTTCCATGTTTATACAGATATAGATGTAGATATTTCCATGTTTATACACATAGTGGTGTAGATATTTCCATGTTTATAGAGATAGCGGTGTAGATAGTTCCATGTTTATGCAGATAGCGGTGTAGGTATTTACATGTTTATAAAGATTTCGTTGGAGACATTTCCATGTTTATACAGATAGAAGTGTAGATAACTCCATGTTAATAGAGATAGTGGTTTAGATATTTCCATGTTTGTACAGATAGCGATGTAGTTATTCCCATGTTCATAGAGATAACGGTGTAGATATTTCTATGTTTATAGAGATAGCGGTGTAGATATTCCCATGTTTATACAGATAGCGGTGTAGATATTTCCATGTTTATACAGATAGCGGTGGAGATATTTCCGTGTTTATACAGATAGCGGTGTAGATATTTCCATGTTTATAGAGATAACGGTGTAGTTATTTCCATGTTTATACAGATGACTGTGTACATATTTCCATGTTTATATAGATGACGGTGGAGATATTCCCATGTTTATAGAGCTTGTGGTGTATATATTTCCATTTTTATTCAGATGGTGGTGTATATATTTCCATGTTTATACAGATAGCGGTGTGGCTACTTCAATGTTTATACAGATGGCTGTGTAGGTATTTCCATGTGTATACAGATGGCAGTGTAGGTATTTCCATGTTTATACAGATGGAGGTGTGGATATTTCCATGTTACACAAATGACTGTGTAGATATTTCCACGTTTTTACAGATGGCGGTGTATGGCGGTGTAGATATTTCCATGTTTATAAAGATAGCGGTGTGGCTATTTCCATGTTTATACAGATAGCGATGTAGATATTTCCATGTTTATAGAGATGGCTGTGTAGATATTTCCATGTTTGTACTGATCGCGGTGTAGATATTTCCATGTTTATACAGATAGTGGTGTAGATATTTCCATGTTTATGCAGACGACTGTGTAGGAATTTCTATGTTTATACAGATGTCTGTGAAGATATTTCTCAGTTTTTGCAAATGGCGGTGAAGATATTTCCATGTTTATAGAGATAGCGGTGTGGCTATTTCCATGTTTATACAGATAGCGATGAAGATGTTTCCATGTTTATACAGATAGCGGTGGAGATATTTCCATGTTTATACAGATGGCGTTGTAGATATTTCCAAGTTGATGCAGATAGCGGTGTAGATATTTACATGTTTTTGGAGATGGCAGTGTAGATATTTCCAAGTTTATACACATAGCGGTGTAGTTATTTCCATGTTTATAGAGATAGCGGTGTAGATATTTCCATATGTATACAGATTGCGGTGGAGATATTTCCATCTCAATAAAGATAGTGGTGTAGATATTTCCATGTTTATAGGGATAGCGGTGGAGATATTTCCATGTTTATAGAGAAAGCGGTGGAGATATTTCCATGTTTATACAGATAAAGATGTAGATATTTCCATGTTTATACAGATACTGGTGTAGATATTTCCATGTTGATACAGATAGCAGTGAACATATTTCCATGTTTATACAGATAGCGGTGTAGGTATTTCATGTTTATACAGATTGTGTTGGAGATATTTCCATGTTTATACAGAGAGAAGTGTAGATAACTCCATGTTAATATATATAGTGGTGGAGATATTTACATGTTTGTACAGATAGCAATGTAGTTATTTCCATGTTCATAGAGATAACGGTGTAGATATTTCTATCTTTATAGGGATAGCAGTGTAGTTATTTTCATGTTTATACAGATAGCTGTGTAGATATTTCCATGTTTATGGAGATATCGGTGTAGATATTTCCATACTTATACAAATAGCCGTGTAGACATTTCGATGTTTATTCAGATTGTGGTGTAGTTATTTCCGTGTTTATACAGATGGAGGTGGAGATATCTTCCATGTTTGCACAGATGACTGTGTAGATATTTCCATGTTTATACAGATATCGGTGTGGCTGTTTCCATGTTTATACAGATGGCAGTGTAGATATTTACATGTTTATACAGATAGTGGTGTAGATATTTCAATATTTATAAAGATAGCGGTGTAGATATTTTCATGTTTATAGGGATAGCGTTGGAGATATTTCTGTGTTCATAGAGATAGCCGTCGAGATATTTCCAAGTTTATACCGATAGCGGTGTAGATATTTCCATGTTTATACAGATGACTGTGTATATATTTCCATGTTTATACAGATGGCGGTGTAGACATTTCCTTGTATATAAAGATAGCGGTGTAGGTATTTCCATGTTTATACAGATGGAGGTGTAGATATTTTCATGTTTCTACAGATGACTGTGTAGATATTTCCATGTTTATACAGATAGCGGTGTAGACATTTCCATGTTAATAGAGATAGCGGTGTAGATATTTCCATATTTATACAGATAGCCGTGAAGATATTTACATGTTTATTCAGATGGCGGTGTAGATATTTCCATGTTTATACAGATAGCGGTGTGGCTATTTCCGTGTTCATACAGATGGCAGTGAAGATATTTCCATGTCAATACAGATACCGATGTAGATATTTCCATGTTTATACAGATAGCGGTGCAGATATTTCCATGTTTATATAGATAGCGTTGCAGATAATTCCATGTTTATACAGATTGCTGTGTAGGTATTTCCATGTTTATAGAGATAGCGGTGTACATATTTCCATATTTATACAGATAGCGGGGTAGATATTTCCATGTTTATGAAGATAGCGGCGTAGATATTTCCATGTTTATAGAGATAGCGGTGGAGATATTTACAAGTTTATACAGATAACGATGTAGATATTTCCATGTTTATACAGATAGCGGTGGAGATATTTCCATGTTTACACAGATAGTGTTGGAGATATTTCCATATTTATAGAGATGGCGGTGTAGATATTTCCAACTTTATACAGATAGCGGTGTAGATGTTTCCATGTTTATACAGATAGCGGTGTAGATATTTCCATGTATATACAGATAGCGGTGTAATTATTTCCATGTTTATAGAGTTAGCGGTGTAGATATTTCCATATTTAAACAGATAGAGGTGTAGATATTTCCATGTTAATAAAAACAGCGGTGTAGATATTTCCATGTTTTTAGAGATAGCGATGGAGATATTTCCATGTTTATAGAGATAGCGGTGGAGATATTTCCATGTTTATACAGATATAGATGTAGATATTTCCATGTTTATACACATAGTGGTGTAGATATTTCCATGTTTATAGAGATAGCGGTGTAGATAGTTCCATGTTTATACAGATAGCGGTGTAGGTATTTACATGTTTATACAGATTTCGTTGGAGACATTTCCATGTTTATACAGATAGAAGTGTAGATAACTCCATGTTAATAGAGATAGTGGTTTAGATATTTCCATGTTTGTACAGATAGCGACGTAGTTATTCCCATGTTCACAGAGATAACGGTGTAGATATTTCTATGTTTATAGAGATAGCGGTGTAGATATTCCCATGTTTATACAGATAGCGGTGTAGATATTTCCATGTTTATACAGATAGCGGTGGAGGTATTTCCGTGTTTATACAGATAGCGGTGTAGATATTTCCATGTTTATACAGATAACGGTGTAGTTATTTCCATGTTTATACAGATGACTGTGTACATATTTCCATGTTTATATAGATGACGGTGGAGATATTCCCATGTTTATAGAGTTTGTGGTGTATATATTTCCATTTTTATTCAGATGGTGGTGTATATATTTCCATGTTTATACAGATAGCGGTGTAGCTACTTCAATGTTTATACAGATGGCTGTGTAGATATTTCCATGTGTATACAGATGGCAGTGTAGGTATTTCCATGTTTATACAGATGGAGGTGTGGATATTTCCATGTTACACAAATGACTGTGTAGATATTTCCACGTTTTTACAGATGGCGGTGTAGATATTTCCATGTTTATAAAGATAGCGGTGTGGCTATTTCCATGTTTATACAGATAGCGATGTAGATATTTCCATGTTTATAGAGACGGCTGTGTAGATATTTCCATGTTTATACAGATCGCGGTGTAGATATTTCCGTGGTTATACAGATAGTGGTGTAGATATTTCCATGTTTGTGCAGATGACTGTGTAGGTATTTCTATGTTTATACAGATGGTTGTGTAGATATTTCCAAGTTTATACAGATAGCGGTGTAGATATTTCCATGTTTTTACAGATAGTGGTATAGGTATTTCCATGTTTAAAGAGATAGCGGTGTAGATATTTCCATGTTAATACACATGGCTGTGTTGATATTTCCATGTGTATACAGATGGCAGTGTAGATATTTCCATGTTTATACAGATGGAGGTGTAGATATTTCCAAGTTTCTACAGATAACTGTGTAGATATTTCCATGTTTTTACAAATGGAGGTGAAGATATTTCCATGTTTATACAGATAGCGGTGTGGCTATTTCCATGTTTATACAGATAGCGATGAAGATATTTCCATGTTTATACAGATAGCGGTGGAGATATATCCATGTTTATACAGATGGCGGTGTAGATATTCCCAAGTTTATGCAGACAGCGGTGTAGATATTTCCATGTTTATGGAGATAGCGGTGTATTTATTTCCATGTTTATACAGATAGCTGTGTAGATATTTCCATTTTTTTACAGATAGCGGTGTAGTTAATTCCATGATTTTAGAGATAGCGGTGTAGATATTTCCATGTTTATAGAAATAGCGGTGGAGATATTTCCATGTTTATAGAGATAGCGGTCGAGATATTTCTATGTTTATACAGATAAGTATGTAGATATTTCCATGTTTATACAGATAGCGGTGTAGATATTTCCATGTTTATACAGATAGCGGTGGAAATATTTCCATGTTTATACAGATAGCGTTGAAGGTATTTACATGTTTATACAGATAGCGGTGTAGGTATTTCCATATTTATACTGATTGCGGTGGAAGTATTTCCATGTTTATACAGATAGCGGTGTAATTATTTCCATGTTTATAGAGATAGCGGTGGAGATATTTCCATGTTTGTACAGATAGCGATGTAGATATATCCATGTTCATACAGATAGCGGTGGAGATATTTCCATGTTCATATAGATGGCGGTGTAGATATTTCCATATTTATACACATAGCTGTGTAGTTATTTCTATGTTTATTCAGATGGTGGTGAAGATATTTCCATGTTTATACAGATAGCGTTGTGGCTACTTCTATATTTATACAGATGGCAGTGTAGATATTTCCATGTTTATAAAGATAGCAATGTAGATATTTCCATGTTTATACAGATAGCGGTGTAGATATTCCCATGTTTATACAGATGGCTGTGTGGATATTTCCATGTGTATACCGACGGCAGTGAAGGTATTTCCATGTTTACACAGATGGAGGTGTATGTATTTCCATGTTTATACAGATGACTGTGTAGATATTTCAATGTTTTTACAGATGGCGGTGTAGATATTTCCATGTTTATACAGATAGCCGTGTGGCTATTTCCATGTTTATACAAAGAGCGATGTAGATATTTCCATGTTTATAGAGATGGCTGTGTGGATATTTCCATGTTTATGCAGATGGCAGTGTAGATATTTCCATGTTTATACAGATAGTGGTGTAGGTATTTCCCTGTTTATACCGATGAGTGTGTAGTTATTCCCATGTTTATAGAGATGGCGGTGTAGATATTTCCATGTTTATAGAGATAGCCATGTAGATATTTCCATGTTTATACAGATAGCGGTGTAGACATTTCCATGTTTATAGAGATAGCGGTGCAGGTAATTCCATATTTATACTGATAACCATGTAGATATTTCCATGTTTATTCAGATGGCTGTATAGATATTTCCATGTTTATACAGATAGCGGTGTGGCTATTTCCATGTTTATACAGATGGCACTGAAGGTATTTCCATGTTAATACAGATAGCGATGTAGATATTTCCATGTTTATACAGATCGTGGTGCAAATATTTCCATGTTTATACAGATAGCTGTGTAGATATTTCCATGTTTATAGAGATAGCGGTGTAGATATTTCCATATTTATACAGATAGCGGTGTAGATATTTCCATGTTTATGAAGGTAGCGGTGTAGATATTTCCATGTTTATAGAGATAGCGATGGAGATATTTCCATGTTTATACAGATAACGATGTAGATATTTCCATGTTTATACAGATAGCGGTGTAGGTATTTCCATGTTTATACAGATAGCAGTGGAGATATTTCCATGTTTATACAGATAGAGTTGGAGATATTTCCATGTTTGTACAGATAGTGTTGGAGATATTTCCATAATTATACAGATAGCTGTGAAGATATTTCCATATTTATTCAGATGATGGTGTATATATTTCCATGTTTATACAGATAGCGGTGTGGCTACTTCTATGTTTATACAGATGGCAGTGTAGATACTTCCATGTTTATACAGATAGCGATGTAGATATTTCCATGTTTATACAGATAGCGGTTTAGATATTTCCATGTTTATACAGATGGCTCTGAAGATATTTCCATGTATATACAGATGGCAGGGTAGTTATTTCCATGTTTATACAGATGGAGGTGTGGATATTTCCATGTTTACACAAATGACTGTGTAGATATTTCCACGTTATTACAGATGGCTGTGTAGATATTTCCATGTTTATACAGATAGCGGTGTGGCTATTTCCATGTTTATACAGATAGCGATGTAGCTATTTCCATGTTTATAGAGATGGCTGTGTAGATATTTCCATGTTTGTACTGATCGCGGTGTAGATATTTCCATGTTTATACAGATAGTGGTGTAGATATTTCCATGTTTATGCAGACGACTGTGTAGGAATTTCTATGTTTATACAGATGTCTGTGAAGATATTTCTCAGTTTTTGCAAATGGCGGTGAAGATATTTCCATGTTTATAGAGATAGCAGTGTGGCTATTTCCATGTTTATACAGATAGCGATGAAGATGTTTCCATGTTTATACAGATAGCGGTGGAGATATTTCCATGTTTATACAGATGGCGTTGTAGATATTTCCAAGTTGATGCAGATAGCGGTGTAGATATTTCCATGTTTTTGGAGATGGCAGTGTAGATATTTCCAAGTTTATACAGATAGCGGTGTAGTTATTTCCATGTTTATAGAGATAGCGGTGTAGATATTTCCATATGTATACAGATTGTGGTGGAGATATTTCCATCTCAATAAATATAGTGGTGTAGATATTTCCATGTTTATAGGGATAGCGGTGGAGATATTTCCATGTTTATACAGATAAAGATGTAGATATTTCCATGTTTATACAGATACTGGTGTAGATATTTCCATGTTGATACAGATAGCAGTGAACATATTTCCATGTTTATACAGATAGCGGTGTAGGTATTTCCATGTTTATACAGATTGTGTTGGAGATATTTCCATGTTTATACAGAGAGAAGTGTAGATAACTCCATGTTAATATAGATAGTGGTGGAGATATTTACATGTTTGTACAGATAGCAATGTAGTTATTTCCATGTTCATAGAGATAACGGTGTAGATATTTCTATGTTTATAGGGATAGCAGTGTAGTTATTTTCATGTTTATACAGATAGCTGTGTAGATATTTCCATGTTTATAGAGATAGCGGTGTAGATATTTCCATACTTATACAAATAGCCGTGTAGACATTTCGATGTTTATTCAGATTGTGGTGTAGTTATTTCCGTGTTTATACAGATGGAGGTGGAGATATCTTCCATGTTTACACAGATGACTGTGTAGATATTTCCATGTTTATACAGATATCGGTGTGGCTGTTTCCATGTTTATACAGATGGCAGTGTAGATATTTACATGTTTATACAGATAGTGGTGTAGATATTTCAATATTTATAAAGATAGCGGTGTAGATATTTTCATGTTTATAGGGATAGCGGTGGAGATATTTCTGTGTTCGTAGAGATAGCCGTCGAGATATTTCCAAGTTTATACCGATAGCGGTGTAGATATTTCCATGTTTATACAGATGACTGTGTATATATTTCCATGTTTATACAGATGGCGGTGTAGACATTTCCTTGTATATAAAGATAGCGGTGTAGGTATTTCCATGTTTATACAGATGGAGGTGTAGATATTTTCATGTTTCTACAGATGACTGTGTAGATATTTCCATGTTTATACAGATAGCGGTGTAGACATTTCCATGTTAATAGAGATAGCGGTGTAGATATTTCCATATTTATACAGATAGCCGTGTAGAAATTTACATGTTTATTCAGATGGCGGTGTAGATATTTCCATGTTTATACAGATAGCGGTGTTGCTATTTCCGTGTTCATACAGATGGCAGTGAAGATATTTCCATGTCAATACAGATACCGATGTAGATATTTCCATGTTTATACAGATAGCGGTGCAGATATTTCCATGTTTATATAGATAGCGTTGCAGATAATTCCATGTTTATACAGATTGCTGTGTAGGTATTTCCATGTTTATAGAGATAGCGGTGTACATATTTCCATATTTATACAGATAGCGGGGTAGATATTTCCATGTTTATGAAGATAGCGGCGTAGATATTTCCATGTTTATAGAGATAGCGGTGGAGATATTTACAAGTTTATACAGATAACGATGTAGATATTTCCATGTTTATACAGATAGCGGTGGAGATATTTCCATGTTTACACAGATAGTGTTGGAGATATTTCCATATTTATAGAGATGGCGGTGTAGATATTTCCAACTTTATACAGATAGCGGTGTAGATGTTTCCATGTTTATACAGATAGCGGTGTAGATATTTCCATGTATATACAGATAGCGGTGTAATTATTTCCATGTTTATAGAGTTAGCGGTGTAGATATTTCCATATTTATACAGATAGAGGTGTAGATATTTCCATGTTAATAAAAATAGCGGTGTAGATATTTCCATGTTTTTAGAGATAGCGATGGAGATATTTCCATGTTTATAGAGACAGCGGTGGAGATATTTCCATGTTTATACAGATATAGATGTAGATATTTCCATGTTTATACACATAGTGGTGTAGATATTTCCATGTTTATAGAGATAGCGGTGTAGATAGTTCCATGTTTATGCAGATAGCGGTGTAGGTATTTACATGTTTATAAAGATTTCGTTGGAGACATTTCCATGTTTATACAGATAGAAGTGTAGATAACTCCATGTTAATAGAGATAGTGGTTTAGATATTTCCATGTTTGTACAGATAGCGATGTAGTTATTCCCATGTTCATAGAGATAACGGTGTAGATATTTCTATGTTTATAGAGATAGCGGTGTAGATATTCCCATGTTTATACAGATAGCGGTGTAGATATTTCCATGTTTATACAGATAGCGGTGGAGATATTTCCGTGTTTATACAGATAGCGGTGTAGATATTTCCATGTTTATAGAGATAACGGTGTAGTTATTTCCATGTTTATACAGATGACTGTGTACATATTTCCATGTTTATATAGATGACGGTGGAGATATTCCCATGTTTATAGAGCTTGTGGTGTATATATTTCCATTTTTATTCAGATGGTGGTGTATATATTTCCATGTTTATACAGATAGCGGTGTGGCTACTTCAATGTTTATACAGATGGCTGTGTAGGTATTTCCATGTGTATACAGATGGCAGTGTAGGTATTTCCATGTTTATACAGATGGAGGTGTGGATATTTCCATGTTACACAAATGACTGTGTAGATATTTCCACGTTTTTACAGATGGCGGTGTATGGCGGTGTAGATATTTCCATGTTTATAAAGATAGCGGTGTGGCTATTTCCATGTTTATACAGATAGCGATGTAGATATTTCCATGTTTATAGAGACGGCTGTGTAGATATTTCCATGTTTATACAGATCGCGGTGTAGATATTTCCGTGATTATACAGATAGTGGTGTAGATATTTCCATGTTTGTGCAGATGACTGTGTAGGTATTTCTATGTTTATACAGATGGTTGTGTAGATATTTCCAAGTTTATACAGATAGCGGTGTAGATATTTCCATGTTTTTACAGATAGTGGTATAGGTATTTCCATGTTTAAAGAGATAGCGGTGTAGATATTTCCATGTTAATACAGATGGCTGTGTTGATATTTCCATGAGTATACAGATGGCAGTGTAGATATTTCCATGTTTATACAGATGGAGGTGTAGATATTTCCAAGTTTCTACAGATAACTGTGTAGATACTTACAAGTTTTTACAAATGGCGGTGAAAATATTTCCATGTTTATACAGATAGCGGTGTGGCTATTTCCATGTTTATACAGATAGCGATGAAGATATTTCCATGTTTATACAGATAGCGGTGGAGATATATCCATGTTTATACAGATGGCGGTGTTGATATTCCCAAGTTTATGCAGATAGCGGTGTAGATATTTTCATGTTTATGGAGATAGCGGTGTAGATATTTCCATGTTTATACAGATAGCGGTGTAGAAATTTCCATGTTTATAGAGATAGCGGTGGAGATATTTCCATATTTGTACAGATAGCCGTGTAGATATTTACATGTTTATTCTGATGGCGGTGTAGATATTTCCATGTTTATACAGATAGCGGTGTGGCCATTTCCATGTTTATACAGATGGCAGGGAAGATATTTCCATGTCAATAGAGATAGCGATGTAGATATTTCCATGTTTATACAGATAGCGGTGCAGATATTTCCATGTTTATATAGATAGCGTTGCAGATAATTCCATGTTTATACAGATAGCTGTGTAGGTATTTCCATGTTTATAGAGATAGCGGTGTACATATTTCCATATTTATACAGATAGCGGTGTAGATATTTCCATGTTTATGAAGATAGCAGTGTAGATATTTCCATGTTTATAGAGATAGCGGTGGAGATATTTACAAGTTTATACAGATAACGATGTAGATATTTCCATGTTTATACAGATAGCGGTGTAGGTATTTCCATGTTTATACAGATAGCAGTGGAGATATTTCCATGTTTATACAGACAGCGGTGGAGATATTTCCATGTTTACACAGATAGTGTTGGAGATATTTCCATATTTATAGAGATAGCGGTGTAGATATTTCCAACTTTATACAGATAGTGGTGTAGATGTTTCCATGTTTATACAGATAGCAGTGTAGATATTTCCATGATTATACAGATAGCGGTGTAATTATTTCCATGTTTATAGAGATGGCGTTGTAGATATTTCCGTATTTATACACATAGCTGTGTAGATATTTCGATGTTTATTCAGATGGTGTTGTAGGTATTTCCATGTTTATACAGATAGCGGTGTGGCTACTTCTATGTTTATACAAATGGCGGTGTAGATATTTCCATGTTTATAAAGATAGCGATGTAGATATCTCCATGTTTATAGAGATAAAGGTGTAGATATTCCCATGTTTATACAGATGGCTGTGTGGGTATTTCCATGTGTATGCAGATGGCAGTGAAGATATTTCCATGTTTACACAGATGGAGGTGTACGTATTTACATGTTTATACAGATGACTGTGTAGATATTTCAATGTTTTTACAGATGGCGGTTTAGATAGTTCCATGTTTATACAGATACCCGTGTGGCTATTTCCATGTTTATACAAAGAGCGATGTAGATATTTCGATGTTTATATAGATGGCTGTGTGGATATTTCCATGTTTATGCTGATGGCAGTGCAGATATTTCCATGTTTATACAGATAGTGGTGTAGGTATTTCCCTGTTTATACCGATGAGTGTGTAGGTATTCCCATGTTTATAGAGATGGCGGTGTAGTTATTTCCATGTTTATAGAGATAGCGGTGTAGATATTTCCATATTTATACAGATAGCGGTGTAGGTATTTCCATGTTTATGAAGATAGCGGTGTAGATATTTCCATGTTTATAGAGATAGCGATGGAGATATTTCCATGTTTATACAGATAACGATGTAGATATTTCCATGTTTATAGAGATAGCGGTGTAGGTATTTCCATGTTTATACAGATAGCAGTGGAGATATTTCCATGTTTACACAGATAGAGATGGAGATATTTCCATGTTTGTACAGATAGTTTTGGAGATATTTCCATAATTATACAGATAGTGGGTAGATATTTCCATATTTATTCAGATGGTGTTGTATATATTTCCATGTTTATACAGATAGCGGTGTGACTACTTCTATGTTTATACAGATGGCAGTGTAGATACTTCCATGTTTATACAGATAGCGATGAAGATATTTCCATGTTTATACAGATAGCGGTATAGATATTTCCATGTTTATACTGATGGCTCTGTAGATATTTCCATGTGTATACAGATGGCAGGGTAGTAATTTCCATGTTTATAGAGATGGAGGTGTGGATGTTTCCATGTTTACACAAATGACTGTGTAGATATTTCCTCGTTTTTACAGATAGCGGTGTAGATATTTCCGTGTTTATACAGATAGCGGTGTGGCTATTTCCATGTTTATACAGATAGTGATGTAGCTATTTCCATGTTTACAGAGATGGCTGTGTAGATATTTCCATGTTTGTACTGATCGCGGTGTAGATATTTCCATGTTTATAGAGATAGTGGTGTAGATATTTCCATGTTTATGCAGACGACTGTGTAGGTATTTCTATGTTTATACAGATGTCTGTGTAGATATTTCCCAGTTTTTGCAAATGGCGGTGAAGATATTTCCATGTTTATACAGATAGCGGTGTGGCTATTTCCATGTTTATACAGATAGCGATGAAGATGTTTCCATGTTTATACAGATAAAGATATAGATATTTCCATGTTTATACAGATACTGGTGTAGATATTTCCATGTTGACACAGATAGCGGTGTAGATATTTCCATGTTTATACAGATAGCAGTGTAGGTATTTCCATGTTTATACAGATTGTGTTGGAGATATTTCCATGTTTATGCAGATAGAAGTGTAGATAACTCCATGTTAATATAGATAGTGGTGGAGATATTTACATGTTTGTACAGATAGCAATGCAGTTATTTCCATGTTCATAGAGATAACGGTGTAGATATTTCTATGTTTATAGGGATAGCGGTGTAGATATTTCCATGTTTATACAGATAGCTGTGTAGATATTTCCATGTTTATAGAGATAGCGGTGTAGATATTTCCATATTTATACAAATAGCCGTGTAGACTTTTCGATGTTTATTCAGATTGTGGTGTAGTTATTTCCATGTTTATACAGATGGAGGTGGAGATATCTTCCATGTTTACACAGATGACTGTGTAGATATTTCCAAGTTTTTACAGATGGCGGTGTATATATTTCCATGTTTATACAGATATCGGTGTGGCTGTTTCCATGTTTATACAGATGGCAGTGTAGATATTTACATGTTTATACAGATAGTGGTGTAGATATTTCCATATTTATAAAGATAGCGGTGTAGATATTTTCATGTTTATAGGGATAGCGGTGGAGATATTTCTGTGTTCATAGAGATAGCCGTTGAGATATTTCCAAGTTTATACCGATAGCGGTGTAGATATTTCCATGTTTATACAGATGACTGTGTATATATTTCCATGTTTATACAGATGGCGGTGTAGACATTTCCTTGTTTATAAAGATAGCGGTGTAGGTATTTCCATGTTTATACAGATGGAGTTGTAGATATTTCCATGTTTCTACAGATGACTGTGTAGATATTTCCATGTTTATACAGATAGCGGTGTAGACATTTCCATGTTTATAGAGATAGCGGTGTAGATATTTCCATATTTATACAGATAGCCGTGTAGATATTTACATGTTTATTCAGATGGCGGTGTAAATATTTCCATGTTTATACAGATAGCGGTGTGGCTATTTCCATGTTTATACAGATGGCAGTGAAGGAATTTCCATGTCAATACAGATAGCGATGTAGATATTTCCATGTTTATACAGATAGCGGTGCAGATATTTCCATGTTTATATAGATAGCGTTGCAGATAATTCCATGTTTATACAGATTGCTGTGTAGGTATTTCCATGTTTATAGAGATAGCGGTGTACATATTTCCATATTTATACAGATAGCGGTGTAGATATTTCCATGTTTATGAAGATAGCGGTGTAGATATTTCCATGTTTATAGAGATAGCGGTGGAGATATTTACAAGTTTATACAGATAACGATGTAGATATTTCCATGTTTATACAGATAGCGGTGTAGGTATTTCCATGTTTATACAGATAGCATTGGAAATATTTCCATGTTTATACAGATAGCGGTGGAGATATTTCCATGTTTACTCAGATAGTGTTGGAGATATTTCCATATTTATAGAGATGGCGGTGTAGATATTTCCAACTTTATACAGATAGCGGTGTAGATGTTTCCATGTTTATACAGATAGCGGTGTAGGTATTTCCATGTTTATATAGATAGCAGTGTAATTATTTCCATGTTTATAGAGTTAGCGCTGTAGATATTTCCATGTTTATTCAGATTGTGGTGTAGATATTTCCATGTTTATAAAGATAGCGGTGTAGATATTTCCATGTTTATACAGGTAGCCGTGGAGATATTTCCATGTTTATACAGATAGCGGTGTAGATATTTCCATGTTTATACAGGTAGCCGTGGAGATATTTCCATGTTTATACAGATAGCGGTGGAGATATTTCCATGTTTATACAGGTGGCAGTGTAGATATTTCCTAGTATATATAGATAGCGGTGTAGATATTTCCATGTTTATAGGGATAGCGGTGCAGATATTTCCATGTTTATGGAGATAGCGGTGTAGATATTTCTATGTTTATACAGATGGCGGTGTAGATATTTCCATGTTTATACAGATAACGGTGTGGCTGGTTCCATGTTTATACAGATGGCAGTGAAGATATTTCCATGTTAATACAGATAGCGATGTAGATATTTCCATGTTTATACAGATAGCGGTGCAGATATTTCCATGTTTATACAGATAGCGTTTTAGATATTTCCATGTTCATACAGATAGCGGTGTAGATATTTCCATGTTTATACAGATAGCGGTGTAGTTATTTCCATGTTTATACAGATGACTGTGTACATATTTCAAAGTTTATATAGACGATTGTGGAGATATTCCCGTGTTTATAGAGATTGCGGTGTATATATTTCCATATTTATTCAGATGGTGGTGTATATATATCCATGTTTATACAGATAGCGGTGTGGCTACTTCAATGTTTATACAGATGGCTGTGTAGAAATTTCCATGTGTATACAGATGGCAGTGTAGATATTTCCATGTTTATACAGATGGAGGTGTGCATATTTCCATGTTTACACAAATGACTGTGTAGATATTTCCACGTTTTTACAGATGGCGGTGTAGATATTTCCATGTTTATACAGATAGCGGTGTGGCTATTTACATGTTTATACAGACAGCGATGTAGATATTTCCATGTTTATAGAGACGGCTGTGTAGAGATTTCCATGTTTATACAGATCGCGGTGTAGATATTTCCATGTTTATTCAGATGGCTATGTAGACATTTCCATGTGTATACAGATGGCACTGTAGATATTTCCATGTTTATACAGATGGAGGTGTATATATTTCCATGTTTTTATAGATGACTGTGTAGATATTACGATGTTTTTACAGATTGCAGTGTAGATATTCCCATGTTTTTACAGATAGCGGTGTGGCTATTTCCATGTTTATACAGATAGCTGTGTAGACATTTCCATGTTTATACAGATAGCGGTGTAGATATTTCCATGTTTATACAGGTAGTCGTCGAGATATTTCCAAGTTTATACAGATAGCGGTGGAGATATTTCCATGTTTATACAGATGGCAGTGTAGATATTTCCAAGTTTATGTAGATAGCGGTGTAGATATTTCCATGTTGAAACAGATAGCGGTGTAGACATTTCTATGTTTATAGAGATAGCAGTGTAGGTATTTCCATGTTTATACAGATGGCAGTGTAGCTATTTGCATGTTAATACAGATAGCGATGTAGATATTTCCATGTTTATACAGATAGCGGTGTAGATATTCCCTTGTTTAAAGAGATGGCTGTGTAGATATTCCCATGTTTATGCAGATGGCAGTGTAGATATTTCCATGTTAATACAGATAGTTGTGTAGGTATTTCGATGTTTATACAGATGACTGTGTGGGTATTTCCATGTTTATAGAGATGGCGGTGTAGTTATTTCCTTGTTTATAGCATATCCATGTAGATATTTCCATGTTTAAACAGATAGCGGTGTAGATATTTCTATGTTTATAGAGATAGCAGTGTAGGTATTTCCATGTTAATACAGATGGCAGTGTAGATATTTCCATGTTAATACAGATAGCGATGTAGATATTTCGAAGTTTACAGATAGCGGTGCAGATATTTCCATGTTTATACAGATAGCGTTGTAGATACTTCCATGTTTATACAAATAGCAGTGTAGATGTTTCCATGTTTATACAGATAGCGGTGAAGATATTTCCATGTTTATACAGATACCTGTGGTGATATTTCTAGGTTTATAATGATAGCGTTGGAGATATTTCCATGTTTAAAGAGATGGCGGTGTAGATATTTCCAACTTTATACAGATAGCGGTGTAGATATTTCCATGTTTATACAGATAGCGGTGGAGATATTTCCATGTTTATACAGGTAGCAATGTAGGTATTTCCGTGTTTATAGAGATAGCGGTGTAGATATTTCCATGTTTATACAGATGGCTGTGTAGATATTTCCATGCGTATACAGATGGCAGTGTAGATATTTCCTTGTTTATACAGATGGAGGTGTAGATATTTCCATGTTTATACAGATGACTGTGTAGATATTTCCATGTTTTTACAGAAGGCGGTGTAGATATTTCCATGGTTATACAGATAGCGTTGTGGCTATTTCCATGTTTATACAGATAGCGATGTAGATAATTCCATGTTTATAGAGATGGCTGTGTAGATATTTCCATGTTTATAAAGATCGCGGTGTAGATATTTCCATGTTTATACAGATAGCGGTGTAGATATTTCCGTGTTTATACAGATAGCGGTGTAGATATTTCCATGTTTATACAGATAGCGGTGTAGGTGTTTCCATTTTTATAGAGATAGCGGTGTAGATATTTCCATGTTGATACAGATGGCTGTGTTGATATTTCCATGTGTATAGAGATGACAGTGTAGATATTTCCATGTTTATACAGGTGGAGGTGTAGATATTTCCATGTTTCTACAGATGGCAGTGTAGATATTTCCATCTTTATACAGATGGAGGTTTATATATTTCCATGTTTTACAGATGACTGTGTAGGTATTTAGATGTTTTTACAGATGGCGTTGTAGATATTTCCATGTTTATACAGATAGCGGTGCGGCTATTTCCATGTTTATACAGATGGCAGTGTAGATATTTCCATGTTAATACAGATAGCGATGTAGATATTTCCTTGTTTATACAGATAGCGGTGCAGATATTTCCATGTTTATACAGATAGCGTGGTAGATATTTCCATGTTTATACAGATAGCGGTGTAGATGTTTCCGTGTTTATACAGATAGCGGTGGAGATATTTCCATGTTTATACCGATAGCTGTGGTGATATTTCTAGGTTTATAATGATAGCGTTGGAGATATTTCCATGTTTATAGAGACGGCGGTGTAGATATTTCAAAGTTTATACAGATAGCGGTGTAGATATTTCCATGTTTATAGAGATACCGGTATAGATATTTACATGTTTATACAGATAGCGGTGTAGATATTTCCATTTTTATACGGATGGCTGTGTAGATATTTCCATGTGTATACAGATGGCAGTGTAGATATTTCCATGTTTATACAGATGGAGGTGTAGATATTTCCATGTTTATACAGATCACTGTGTAGATATTCCCATGTTTTTGCAGATGGCGGTGTGGATATTTCCATGTTTATACAGATAGCGGTGTGGATATTTCCATGTTTATACAGATACCGATGAAGATATTTCCATGTTTACAGAGATGGCTGTGTACGTATTTCCATGTTTATACAGACGCGGTGTAGATATTTCCATGTTTATACAGATAGTGGTGTAGATATTTCCGTGTTTATGCAGATGAGCGTGTAGGTATTTCTATTTTTATACACATGGTGGTGTAGATATTTCCAAGTTTATACAGATAGTGGTGTAGATATTTCCATGTTTATACAGATAGCGGTGTAGATATTTCCATGTTTATACAGATAGCGGTGTAGGTATTTCCATGTTTATAGAGATAGCGGTGTATATATTTCCATGTTGATACAGATGGCTGTGTTGTTATTTCCATGTGTATAGAGATGACAGTGTAGATATTTCCATGTTTATACAGATTGAGGTGTAGATTTTTCCATGTTTCTACAGATGGCTGTGTAGATATTTCCATGTTTATACAGATGGCGGTGAATATATTTCCATGTTTATACAGATAGAGGTGTGGCTATTTCCATATTTATACCGATAGTGGTGGAGATATTTCCATGTTTATACAGATGGCGGTGTTGATATTTCCAAGTTTATGCAGATAGCGGTGTACATATTTCCATTTTTATGGAGAGAGCGGTGTAGATATTTCCATGTTTATAACGATAGCGGTGTAGATATTTCCATGTTTATAGAGATAGCGGTGTAGATATTTCCATATTTATGCAGATAGCGGTATAGATATTTCCATGTTTATACAGATAGTGGTGTAGATATTTCCATGTTTATACAGATAGCAGTGGAGATATGTCCATGTTTATACAGATAGCGGTGTAGATATTTCCATGTTTATAGAGATAGTGTTGTAGATATTTCCATGTTTATACAGATGGCTGTGTAGATATTTCCACGTGTATACAGATGGCAGTGTAGATATTTCCATGTTTATACAGATGGAGGTGGTTATATTTCCATGTTTTTACAGATGACTGTGTAGATGTTTCGATGTTTTTACAGATGGTGGTGTAGATATTTCCATGTTTTTACAGATAGCGGTGTGGCTATTTCCATGTTTATACAGATAGCGATGTAGATATTTCCATGTTTATACAGATAGCAGTGTAGATATTTCCATGTTTATACAGATAGCCGTGGAGATATTTCCATGTTTATACAGATAGTGGTGGAGATATTTCCATGTTTAATCAGATGGCGGTGTAGATATTTCCAAGTTTATGCAGATAGTGTTGTAGATATTTCCATGTTTATACAGATAGCGGTGGAGATATGTCCTTGTTTATTCAGATGGCGGTGTAGATATTTCCATGTTTATACAGATGGCGGTGTAGATATTTCCATGTTTATACAGATAGCGGTGTAGATATTTTCATGTTTATACAGATAGACGTGGAGATATTTCCATGTTTATACAGAGAGTCGTGGAGATATTTCCATGTTTATACACATGGTGGTTTAGATATTTCCAAGTTTATGCAGATAGCGGTGTAGATATTTCCATGTTTATAGAGATAGCGGTGTAGTTATTTCCATGTATATAGAGATAGCGGTGGAGATATTTCCATATTTATACAGATAGCGGTGTAGATAATTCCATGTTTATTCAGATGGTGGTGTACATATTTCCAGGTTTATACACATAGCGGTGTGGCTGTTTCCATGTTTATACAGACGGCAGTGTAAATATTTCCATGTTTATACAGATAGAGGTGTAGATATTTCCATGTTTATAAAGATAGCGCTGTAGATATTTCCACGTTTATAAAGATAGCGGTGTAGATATTGCCATGTTTATGGAGATAGCGGTGGAGATATTTCCATGTTTATAAAGATAGCAGTGTAGTTAGTTCCATGTTTATAGAGATAGCGGTGGACATATTTCCATGTTTATAGAGATAGCGGACGAGATATTTCCATGTTTACACAGATAAGGATGTAGGTATTTCCATGTTTATACAGAGAGCGTTGTTGATATTTCCTTGTTTATAGAGATGGCTGTGTAGATATTTCCATGTTTATGCAGATGGCAGTGTAGATATTTCCATGTTAATACAGATAGTGGTGTAGGTATTTCCATGTTTATACAGATGACTGTGTAGGTATTTCCATGTTTATAGAGATGGTGGTGTAGGTATTTCCATGTTTATAGAGATATCCATGTAGATATTTCCATGTTTAAACAGATAGCGGTGTAGACATTTCTATGTTTATACAGATAGCAGTGTAGGTATTTCCATGTTTATACAGAGGGCAGTGTAGCTATTTCCATGTTAATACAGATAGCGATGAAGATATTTCCATGTTTATACAGATAGCGGTGCAGATATTTCCATCTTTATACAGATAGCGCTGTAGATATCTCCATGTTTATACAGATAGCGTTGTAGATATTTTCATGTTTATACAGATAGCGGTGGAGATATTTCCATGTTTATACAGATAGTGGTGGACATATTTCCATGTTTATACAGATGACGGTGGAGGTATTTCCAAGTTTATGCAGATAGCGGTGAAGATATTTCCATGTTTATACAGATAGCGGTGGAGATATTTCCATGTTTATACAGTTAGTGGTCGAGATATTTCCATGTTTATACAGATGGCGGTGTAGATATTTCCAAGTTTATGCAGATAGCGGTGTAGATATTTCCATGTTTATAGAGATAGCGGTGTAGTTATTTCCATGTTTATGCAGATAGTGGTGTAGTTATTTCCATGTTTATAGAGATAGCGGTGTAGATATTTCCGTATTTATACATATAGCGGCGTAGATAATTCCATGTTTATTCAGATGGCAGTGTAGATATTTCCAGGTTTATACACATAGCGGTTTGGCTGTTTCCATGTTTATACAGACAGCAGTGCAGATATTTCCATGTTTATAGGGATAGTGGTGTAGATATTTCCACGGTTATACAGATAGCTGTGTGGCTATTTACAAGTTTATAGAGATAGCGATGTAGTTATTTCCATGATTATAGAGATGGCTGTGTAGGTATTTCCATGTTTATACAGATCGCGGTCTAGATATTTCCATGTTTACACAGATAGTGATGTTGATATTTCCGTGTTTGTGCAGGTGACTGTGTAGGAATTTCTATGTTTATACAGATGGTGGTGTAGATATTTCCAAGTTTATACAGATAGCGGTGTAGATATTTCCATGTTTATACAGATAGCGGTGTTGATATTTTCATGTTTATACAGATAGCGGTGTAGATATTTTCATGTTTATAGAGATAGACGTGGAGATATTTCCATGTTTATACAGATAGTCGTGGAGCTATTTCCATGTTTATACAGATGGTGGTTTAGATATTTCCAAGTTTATGCAGATAGCGGTGTAGATATTTCCATGTTTATAGAGATAGCGGTGTAGTTATTTCCATGTTTATAGAGATAGCGGTGTAAATATTTCCATATTTATACAGATAGCGGTGTAGATAATTCCATGTTTATTCAGATAGTGGTGTACATATTTCCAGGTTTATACACATAGCGGTGTGGCTGTTTCCATGTTTATACAGACGGCAGTGTAGATATTTCCATGTTTATACAGATAGTGGTGTAGATATTTCCATGTTTATAAAGATAGCGGTGTAGATATTTCCATGTTTATAAAGATAGCGGTGTAGATATTACAATGTTTATGGAGATAGCGGTGGAGATATTTCCATCTTTATAAAGATAGCAGTGTAGTTATTTCCATGTTTATAGAGATAGCGGTGGAGATATTTCCATGTTTATACAGATAGCGATGGAGTTATTTCCATGATTATAGAGATGGCTGTGTAGGTATTTCCATGTTTATACACATCGCGGTCTAGATATTTCCATGTTTATACAGATAGTGATGTTGATATTTCCGTGTTTGTGCAGATGACTGTGTAGGTATTTCTATGTTTATACAGATGGTGGTGTAGATATTTCCGTTTATACAGATAGCGGTGTAGATATTTCCATGTTTATACAGATAGCTGTGTAGATATTTCCATGTTTATACAGATAGCGGTTTGGCTATTTCCATGTTTGTACAGATAGCGATGTAGATATTCCCATGTATATAGAGATGGCTATGTAGATATTTCCTTGTTTATACACATCACATTGTAGATATTTCCATATTTATACAGATAGAGGTGTAGATATTTCCATGTTTATAGAGATGACTGTGTAGGTATTTCTATGTTTATAAAGATGGCGGTGTAGATATTTCCAAATTTATAGGGATAGCCATGTATTTATTTCCATGTATATACAGAGAGTGGTGTAGATATTTCCATGTTTATATAGATAGCGGTGTAGATATTTCCATATTTATACCGATAGCGGTATAGATATTTCCAAGTTTATACAGATAGCAGTGGAGATATTTCCATGTTTATACAGATTGCGGTGGAGATATTTCCATGTTTATAGAGATGGCGGTGTAGATTTTTCCAAGTTTATACAGATAGTGGTGTAGCTATTTCCTTGCTTATACAGGTAGCGGTGGAGATATTTCCATGTTTATACAGAGAGCATTGTAGGTATTTCCATGTTTATAGAGAAAGAGTTTTAGATATTTCGATGTTTATACAGATGGCTGTGCAGATATTTCCACGTGTATACAGATGGCAGTGTAGATATTTCTATCTTTATACAGATGGAGGTTTATATATTTCCATGTTTTTACAGATGACTGTGTAGGTATTTAGGTGTTTTTACAGATGGCGTTGTAGATATTTCCATGTTTATACAGATGGCAGTGTAGATATTTCCATGTTAATACAGATAGCGATGTAGATATTTCCTTGTTTATACAGATAGCGGTGCAGATATTTCCATGTGTATACAGATAGCGTGGTAGATATTTCCATGTTTATACAGATAGCGGTGTAGATGTTTCCGTGTTTATACAGATAGCAGTGGAGATGTTTCCATGTTTATACAGATAGCTGTGATGATATTTCTAGGTTTATAATGATAGCGTTGGAGATATTTCCATGTTTATAGAGACGGCGGTGTAGATATTTCAAAGTTTATACAGATAGCGGTGCAGATATTTCCATGTTTATAGAGATAGCGGTATAGATATTTACATGTTTATACAGATAGCAGTGTAGGTATTTCCATGTTTATAGAGATAGCGGTGTAGATATTTCCATTTTTATACGGATGGCTGTGTAGATATTTCCATGTGTATACAGATGGCAGGGTAGATATTTCCATGTTTATAGAGATGGAGGTGTAGATATTTCCATGTTTATACAGATCACTGTGTAGATATTCCCATGTTTTTGCAGATGGCGGTGTGGATATTTCCATGTTTATACAGATAGCGGTGTGGATATTTCCATGTTTATACAGATACCGATGAAGATATTTCCATGTTTACAGAGATGGCTGTGTATGTATTTCCATGTTTATACAGACGCGGTGTAGATATTTCCATGTTTATACAGACAGTGGTGTAGATATTTCCGTGTTTACAGATGAGTGTGTAGGTATTTCTATTTTTATACAGATGGCGGTGTAGATATTTCCAAGTTTATACAGATAGTGGTGTAGATATTTCCATGTTTATAGAGATAGCGGTGTAGATATTTCCATGTTTATACAGATAGCGGTGTAGGTATTTCCATGTTTATAGAGATAGCGGTGTATATATTTCCATGTTGATACAGATGGCTGTGTTGATATTTCCATGTGTATAGAGATGACAGTGTAGATATTTCCATGTTTATACAGATGGAGGTGTAGATATTTCCATGTTTCTACAGATGGCTGTGTAGATATTTCCATGTTTATACAGATGGCGGGGAATATATTTCCATGTTTATACAGATAGAGTTGTGGCTATTTCCATATTTATACAGATAGTGGTGGAGATATTTCCATGTTTATACAGATGGCGGTGTAGATATTTACAAGTTTATGCAGATAGCGGTGTACATATTTCCATGTTTATGGAGAGAGCGGTGTAGATATTTCCATGTTTATAACGATAGCGGTGTAGATATTTCCATGTTTATAGAGATAGCGGTGGAGATATTTCCATGGTTATAGAGATAGCGGACGAGATATTTCCATGTTTACACAGATAAGGATGTAGGTATTTCCATGTTTATACAGAGAGCGTTGTTGATATCTCCTTGTTTATAGAGATGGCTGTGTAGATATTTCCATGTTTATGCAGATGGCAGTGTAGATATTTCCATGTTAATACAGATAGTGGTGTAGGTATTTCCATGTTTATACAGATGACTGTGTAGGTATTTCCATGTTTATAGAGATGGCGGTGTAGGTATTTCCATGTTTATAGAGATATCCATGTAGATATTTCCATGTTTAAACAGATAGCGGTGTAGACATTTCTATGTTTATAGAGATAGCAGTGTAGGTATTTCCATGTTTATACAGATGGCAGTGTAGCTATTTCCAAGTTAATACAGATAGCGATGTAGATATTTCCATGTTTATACAGATAGCGGTGCAGATATTTCCATCTTTATACAGATAGCGCTGTAGATATCTCCATGTTTATACAGATAGCGTTGTAGATATTTTCATGTTTATACAGATAGCGGTGGAGATATTTCCATGTTTATACAGATAGTGGTGGAAATATTTCCATGTTTATACAGATGACGGTGGAGATATTTCCAAGTTTATGCAGATAGCGGTGAAGATATTTCCATGTTTATACAGATAGCGGTGGAGATATTTCCATGTTTATACAGTTAGTGGTCGAGATATTTCCATGTTTATACAGATGGCGGTGTAGATATTTCCAAGTTTATGCAGATAGCGGTGTAGATATTTCCATGTTTATAGACATAGCGGTGTAGTTATTTCCATGTTTATGCAGATAGTGCTGTAGTTATTTCCATGTTTATAGAGATAGCGGTGTAGATATTTCCGTATTTATACATATAGCGGCATAGATAATTCCATGTTTATTCAGATGGCGGTGTAGATATTTCCAGGTTTATACACATAGCGGTTTGGCTGTTTCCATGTTTATACAGACAGCAGTGCAGATATTTCCATGTTTATACAGATAGTGGTGTAGATATTTCCACGGTTATACAGATAGCTGTGTGGGTATTTACAAGTTTACACAGATAGCGATGTAGTTATTTCCATGATTATGGAGATGGCTGTGTAGGTATTTCCATGTTTATACAGATCACGGTCTAGATATTTCCATGTTTATACAGATAGTGATGTTGATATTTCCGTGTTTGTGCAGATGACTGTGTAGGTATTTCTATGTTTATACAGATGGTGGTGTAGATATTTCCAAGTTTATACAGATAGCGGTGTAGATATTTCCATGTTTATACAGATAGCGGTGTAGATATTTCCATGTTTATACAGATAGCGGTTTGGCTATTTCCATGTTTGTACAGATAGCGATGTAGATATTCCCATGTATATAGAGATGGCTATGTAGATATTTCCTTGTTTATACACATCACATTGTAGATATTGCCATGTTTATACAGATAGAGGTGTAGATATTTCCATGTTTACAGATGACTGTGTAGGTATTTCTATGTTTATACAGATGGCGGTGTAGATATTTCCAAGTTTATAGGGATAGCCATGTAGATATTTCCATGTATATACAGAGAGTGGTGTAGATATTTCCATGTTTATATAGATAGCGGTGTAGATATTTCCATATTTATACCGATAGCGGTGTAGATATTTCCAAGTTTATACAGAGAGCAGTGGAGATATTTCCATGTTTATACTGATTGCGGTGGAGATATTTCCATGTTTATAGAGATGGCGGTGTAGATTTTTCCAAGTTTATACAGATAGTGGTGTAGATATTTCCATGTTTATACAGGTAGCGGTGGAGATATTTCCATGTTTATACAGATAGCAGTGTAGGTATTTCCATGTTTATACAGATGGAGGTGTAGATATTTCCACGTGTATACAGATGGCAGTGTAGATATTTCCATGTTTATACAGATGGAGGTGTATATATTTCCATGTTTTTACAGATGACTGTGTAGATATTTAGATATTTTTACAGATGGCGTTGTAGATACTACCATGTTTATACAGATAGCGGTGTGGCTATTTCCATGTTTATACAGATGGCAGTGTAGATATTTCCATGTCAATACAGATAGCGATGTAGTTATTTCCTTGTTTACACAGATAGCGGTACAGATATTTCCATGTTTATACAGATAGCGTTGTAGATATTTCCATGTTTATACAGATAGCGGTGTAGATGTTTCCGTGTTTATACAGATAGCGGTGGAGATATTTCCATGTTTATACAGATAGCTGTGGTGATATTTCTAGGTTTATAATGATAGCGTTGGAGATATTTCCATGTTTATAGAGAAGGAGGTGTAGACATTTCAAAGTTTATACAGATAGCGGTGTAGATATTTCCCTGTTTATACAGATAGCGGTATAGATATTTACATGTTTATACAGATAGAATTGTAGGTATTTCCATGTTTATAGAGATAGCGGTGTAGATATTTCCATGTTTATATGGATGGCTGTGTAGATATTTCCATGTGTATACATATGGCAGTGTAGATATTTCCATGTTTATACAGATGGAGGTGTAGATATTTCCATGTTTATACAGATGACTGTGTAGATATTCCCATGTTTTTGCAGATGGTGGTGTGAATATTTCCATGTTTATACAGATAGCGGTGTGGATATATCCATGTTTATACAGATAGCGATGTAGATATTTCCATGTTTATAGAGATGGCTTTGTAGGTATTTCCATGTTTATACAGATCGCGGTGTAGATATTTCCATGTTTATACAGATAGTGGTGTAGATATTTCCGTGTTTATGCAGATGACTGTGTAGGTATTTCTATGTATATACAGATGGTGGTGTAGATATTTCCAAGTTTATACAGATAACGGTGTAGATTTTGCCATGATTATACAGAGAGCGGACTAGGTATTTCCATGTTTATACAGATAGCGGTGTAGGTATTTCCATGTTTATAGAGATAGTGTTGTAGATATGTCCATCTTCATACAGATGGCTGTGTTGGTATTTCCATGTGTATTCAGAAGACAGTGTAGATATTTCCATGTTTATACAGATGGACGTGTAGATATTTCCATGTTTATACAGATGACTGTGTAGGTATTTCCATCTTTTTACAGATGGTGGTGAAGGTATTTCCATGTTTATAAAGATAGAGGTGTGGCTATTTCCATATTCATACAGATATTGGTGGAGATATTTCCATGTTTATACAGATGGCGGTGTAGATATTTCCAAGTTTATGCAGATAGCGGTGTAGATATTTCCCTGTTTTTGGAGAGAGCGGTGTAGATATTTCCATGTTTATAAAGATAGCGGTGTAGTTATTTCCATGTTTATAGAGATAGCGGTGTAGATATTTCCATGTATATACAGATAGCGGTGTAGATATTTCCATGTTAATAAAGATAGCGTTGTAGATATTTCCACGTTTATAGAGATAGCGGTGGAGATATTTCCATATGTATAGAGATAGCTGTGGAGATATTTCCATGTTTATACAGATAAAGATGTAGATATTTCCATGTTTATACAGATAGTGGTGAAGATATTTCCATGTTTATACAGATAGCGGTGTAGATATTTCCATGATTATACAGATAGCGGTGTAGGTATTTCCATGTTTATACAGAATGGGTTGTAGATATTTCCATGTTTATACAGATAGAAATGTAGATAATTCCATGTTAACCGAGATAGTGTAGGAGATATTTCCATGTTTGTACAGATAGCGATGTAGATATTTCCATGTTCATAGAGATAGCGGTGTAGATATTTCCGTGTTTATTTAGATAGCGGTGTAGTTATTTCGTTGTTTATACAGATGGCTGTGTATTTATTTCCATGTTTATAGAGATAGCCGTGTAGATATTTCCATATTTATACAAATAACCGTGTAGACATTTTGATGTTTATTCAGATGGTGGTGTAGATATTTCCATGTTTATACAGATGGAGGTGTGTATATTTCCATGTTTTTACAGATGACTGTGTAGATATTTCGATGTTTTTACAGATGACGGTGTAGATATTTCCATGTTTTTACAGATAGCGGTGTGGCTATTTCCATGTTTATACAGATAGCGATGTAGATATTTCCATTTTTATACAGATAGCGGTGTAGATATTTCCATGATTATTCAAATGCCGGTGTAGATATTTCCATGTTTATACATATAACAGTGTGGCTATTTCCATGTTTATTCAGATGGCAGTGTAGATATTTCCATGTTAATACAGATAGCGATGCAGATGTTTCCATGTTTATACAGATAGCAGTGCAGATATAAACATGTTTATACATATAACATTGTAGATATCTCCATGTTTCTACAGATAGCGGTGTAGATATTTCCATGTTTATACAGATATCCGTGGAGATATTTACAAGTTTATACAGATAGCGGTGGAGATATGTCCTTGTTTATTCAGATGGCGGTGTAGATAATTCCATGTTTATACAGATGGCAGTGTATATATTTCCATGTTTATAAAGATAGCGATGTAGATATTTTCATGTTTATACCGATAGCGGTGGAGATATTTCCATGTTTATACAGATAGTGTTGGAGATATTTTAATGTTTTTACAGATGTCGGTGTAGATATTTCCAAGTTTATGCAGATAGCGGTGTAGATATTTCCATGTTTATAGAGATAGCTGTGTAGTTATTTCCATGTTTATATGGATAGCGGTGTAGTTATTTCCATGTTTATAGAGATAGCAGTGTAGGTATTTCCATATTTATAAAGATAGCGGTGTAGATAATTCCATGTTTATTCAGATGGCGGTGTAGATATTTACAGGTTTATGCACATAGCGGTGTGGCTGTTTCCATCTTTATACAGACGGCAGTGTAGATATTTCCATGTTTATACAGATATTGGTGTAGATATTTCCATGTTTATAAAGATAGCGGTGTAGAGATTTCCATGTTTATAAAGAATGCGGTGTAGATATTTCCACGTTTATAGAGATAGCAGAGGAGATATTTCCATGTTTATAAAGATAGCAGTTTAGATATTTCCATATTTATAGAGATAGCGGTGGAGATATTTCCATATTTATAGAGAAAGCGGTCGAGATAATTCCATGTTTATACAGATAACGACGTAGATATTTCCATGTTTATACGGATAGTGGTGTAGATATTTCCATGTTTATACAGATAGCGGTGTAGATATTTCCATGTTTATGCAGATGGCAGTGTAGATATTTCCATGTTTATACAGATAGTGGTGTGGGTATTTCCATGTTTATACAGATGACTGTGTAGGTATTTCCATGTTTATAGAGATGGCTGTGTAGTTATTTCCATGTTTATAGAGATAGCCATGTAGATATTTGCATGTTTAAACAAATAGCGGTGTAGACATTTCTATCTTTATAGAGATAGCAGTGTAGGTATCTCCATATTTATACAGATGGCGGTGTAGATGTTTCCATGTTTATAGAGATAGCCATGTAGATATTTCCATGTTTATACAAATAGCGGTGTAGACATTTCCATGTTTATAGAGATAGCGGTGCAGGTATTTCCATATTTATACAGATAGCCGTGAAGATATTTCCCTGTTCATTCAGATGCCGGTGTAGATATTTCCATGTTTATACAGATAACGGTGTGGCTATTTCCATATTTATACAGATGGCAGTGTAGATATTTCTATGTTAATACAGATAGCAATGTAGATGTTTCCATGTTTATACAGATAACAGTGCAGATATTTCCATGTTTATACATATATCATTGTAGATATTTTCGTGTTTATACAGGTAGCGGTGTAGATATTTCCATGTTTATACAGATAGCGGTGGAGATATTTCCAAGTTTATACACATAGCGGTGGAGATATGTCCTTGTTTATTCAGATGGCGGTGTAGATATTTCCATGTTTATACAGATGGCGGTGTAGATTTTTCCATGTTTATGCATATAGCGGTGTAGATATTTCCATGTTTATACAGATAGCGGTGGAGATATTTCCATGTTTATACAGATGGCGGTGTTGATATTTCCAAGTTTATGCAGATAGCGGTGTAGATATTTCCATGTTTATAGAGATAGCGGTGTAGTTATTTCCATGATTATAGAGATAGCGGTGTAGATATTTCCATATTTATACAGATAGTGGTATAGATTATTCCATGTTTATTCAGATGTTGGTGCAGATATTTCCAGGTTTATACACATAGCGGTGTGGCTGTTTCCATGTTTATACAGACGGCAGTGTAGATATTTCCATGTTTATACAGATAGTGTTGTAGATATTTCCATGTCTATAGATATAGCGGTGTAGATATTTCCATGTTTATAAAGAATTCGGTGTAGATATTTCCACGTTTATAGAGATAGCGGTGGAGATATTTCCATGTTTATAAAGATAGCAGTGTAGATATTTCCATGTTTATACAGATAACGATGTAGATATTTCCATGTTTATACAGATAGCGGTGTAGATATTTCCATGTTTACAGAGATGGCTGTGCAAATATTTCCATGTTTATGTAGACGGCAGTGTAGATATTTCCATGTTTATACAGATAGTGGTGTAGGTATTTCCATGTTTATACAGATGACTGTGTAGGTATTTCTATGTTTATAGAGATGGTGGTGTATATATTTCCAAGTTAATACAGATAGCGATGTAGATATTTCCATGTTAATAGAAATGGCATTGAAGATATTTCCATGTTAATAAAGATAGCGATGTAGATATTTCCATGTTTATACAGACAGCAGTGCAGATATTTCCTTGTTTATACATATATCGTTGTAGATATTTCCACGTTTATACAGATAGCGGTGTAGATATTTCCATGTTTATACAGATAGCGGTGGAGATATTTCCATGTTTATACAGATTGCGGTGGAGATATTTCCATGTTTATACAGATTGCGGTGGAGATATGTCCTTGTTTATTCAGATGGCGGTGTAGATATTTCCATGTTTATACAGATGGCGGTGTAGATATTTCCGTGTTTATGCAGATAGCGGTGTAGATATTTCCATGTTTATACAGATAGCGGTGGAGATATTTCCATGTTTATACAGATTGTGGTCGAGATATTTCCATGTTTATTCAGATGGCGGTGTAGATATTTCCATGTTTATACAGATAGCAATGTAGATATTTCCATGTTAATACAGATAGTGATGTAGTTATTTCCATGTTTACACAGATAGCCGTGCAGATATTTCCATGTTTATACAGATAGCATTGTAGATATTTCCATGTTTATACAGATAGCGGTTTAGTTGTTTCTCTGTTTATACAGATAGCGGTGGAGATATTTCCATGTTTATACAGGTATCTGTGGTGATATTTCTACGTTTATAATGATTGTGTTGGTGATATTTCCATGTTTATAGAGATGGCGGTGTAGATATTTCCAAGTTTATGCAGATGGAGGTGTAGATATTTCCATGTTTATACAGATGACTGTGTAGATATTTCCATGTTTTTACAGAAGGCGGTGTAGATATTTCCATGTTTATACAGATAGCGGGGTGGCTATTTCCATGTTTATACCCATAGAGATGTAGATAATTCCAAGTTTATAGAGATGGCTGTGTAGATATTTCCACGTTTTCACAGTTCGTGGTGTAGATATTTCCATATTTATACAGATAGTGGTGTAGATATTTCCGTGTTAATGCAGATGACTGTGTAGGTATTTCTATGTTTATACAGATGGTGGTGTAGATATTTCCAAGTTTATACAGATAGCGGTGTAGATATTTCCACGTTTATACAGATAGCGGTGTAGATATTTCTATGTTTATACAGATAGCGGTGTAGGTATTTCCATGTTCATAGAGATAGCGGTGTAGATAATTCCATGTTGATACAGATGGCTGTGTTGATATTTCCATCTGTATACAGACGACAGTGTAGATATTTCCATGTTTATACAGATGGAGGTGTAGATATTTCCATGTTTCTACAGATGACTGTGTAGATATTTTCATGTTTATAGAGATAGCCATGTAGATATTTCCATGTTTATACAGATAGGGGTGTAGAAATTTCCATGTTTATAGAGATAGCGGTGTAGTTATTTCCATATTTATACAGATAGCCGTGTAGATATTTCCATGTTTATTCAGACGGCGGTGTAGGTATTTCCATGTTTATAGAGATAGCGGTGTGGTTATTTCCATGTTTATACAGATAGAGGTGCAGATATTTCCATGTTTATACAGATAGCTGTGGTGATATATCTAGGTTTATAATGATAGCGTTGGAGATATTTCCATGTTTTTAGAGATGGCGGTGTAGATATTTCCAAGTTTATACAGATAGCGGTGTAGATATTTCCATGTTTATACAGTTAGCGGTGTAGATATTTCCTTGTTTATATAGATGGCTGTGTAGATATTTCCATGTGTATACAGATGGCAGTGTAGATATTTCCATATTTTTGCAGATGGAGGTGTAGATATTTCCATGTATATACAGATGACTGTGTAGATATTTCCATGTTTTTACAGATGGTGGTGTTGGTATTTCCATGTTTATACAGATAGCGTTGTGGCTATTTCCATGTTTATACAGATAGTGATGTAGATAATTCCATGTTTATAGAGATGACTGTGTAGATATTTCCATGTTTATAAAGGTCGCGGTGTAGATATTTCCATGTTTATACAGATATTGGTGTAGATATTTCCGTGTTAATGCAGATGACTGTGTAGGTATTTCTATTTTTATACAGATGGTTGTGTAGATATATCCAAGTTTATACAGATAGTGGTGTGGATATTTCCATGTTTATACAGATAGCGGTGTAAATATTTCCATGTTTATACAGATGGCGGTGTAGATATTTACAAGTTTATGCAGATAGCGGTGTACATATTTCCATGTTTATGGAGAGAGCGGTGTAGATATTTCCATGTTTATAACGATAGCGGTGTAGATATTTCCATGTTTATAGAGATAGCGGTGGAGATATTTCCATGGTTATAGAGATAGCGGACGAGATATTTCCATGTTTACACAGATAAGGATGTAGGTATTTCCATGTTTATACAGAGAGCGTTGTTGATATCTCCTTGTTTATAGAGATGGCTGTGTAGATATTTCCATGTTTATGCAGATGGCAGTGTAGATATTTCCATGTTAATACAGATAGTGGTGTAGGTATTTCCATGTTTATACAGATGACTGTGTAGGTATTTCCATGTTTATAGAGATGGCGGTGTAGGTATTTCCATGTTTATAGAGATATCCATGTAGATATTTCCATGTTTAAACAGATAGCGGTGTAGACATTTCTATGTTTATAGAGATAGCAGTGTAGGTATTTCCATGTTTATACAGATGGCAGTGTAGCTATTTCCAAGTTAATACAGATAGCGATGTAGATATTTCCATGTTTATACAGATAGCGGTGCAGATATTTCCATCTTTATACAGATAGCGCTGTAGATATCTCCATGTTTATACAGATAGCGTTGTAGATATTTTCATGTTTATACAGATAGCGGTGGAGATATTTCCATGTTTATACAGATAGTGGTGGAAATATTTCCATGTTTATACAGATGACGGTGGAGATATTTCCAAGTTTATGCAGATAGCGGTGAAGATATTTCCATGTTTATACAGATAGCGGTGGAGATATTTCCATGTTTATACAGTTAGTGGTCGAGATATTTCCATGTTTATACAGATGGCGGTGTAGATATTTCCAAGTTTATGCAGATAGCGGTGTAGATATTTCCATGTTTATAGACATAGCGGTGTAGTTATTTCCATGTTTATGCAGATAGTGCTGTAGTTATTTCCATGTTTATAGAGATAGCGGTGTAGATATTTCCGTATTTATACATATAGCGGCATAGATAATTCCATGTTTATTCAGATGGCGGTGTAGATATTTCCAGGTTTATACACATAGCGGTTTGGCTGTTTCCATGTTTATACAGACAGCAGTGCAGATATTTCCATGTTTATACAGATAGTGGTGTAGATATTTCCACGGTTATACAGATAGCTGTGTGGGTATTTACAAGTTTACACAGATAGCGATGTAGTTATTTCCATGATTATGGAGATGGCTGTGTAGGTATTTCCATGTTTATACAGATCACGGTCTAGATATTTCCATGTTTATACAGATAGTGATGTTGATATTTCCGTGTTTGTGCAGATGACTGTGTAGGTATTTCTATGTTTATACAGATGGTGGTGTAGATATTTCCAAGTTTATACAGATAGCGGTGTAGATATTTCCATGTTTATACAGATAGCGGTGTAGATATTTCCATGTTTATACAGATAGCGGTTTGGCTATTTCCATGTTTGTACAGATAGCGATGTAGATATTCCCATGTATATAGAGATGGCTATGTAGATATTTCCTTGTTTATACACATCACATTGTAGATATTGCCATGTTTATACAGATAGAGGTGTAGATATTTCCATGTTTACAGATGACTGTGTAGGTATTTCTATGTTTATACAGATGGCGGTGTAGATATTTCCAAGTTTATAGGGATAGCCATGTAGATATTTCCATGTATATACAGAGAGTGGTGTAGATATTTCCATGTTTATATAGATAGCGGTGTAGATATTTCCATATTTATACCGATAGCGGTGTAGATATTTCCAAGTTTATACAGAGAGCAGTGGAGATATTTCCATGTTTATACTGATTGCGGTGGAGATATTTCCATGTTTATAGAGATGGCGGTGTAGATTTTTCCAAGTTTATACAGATAGTGGTGTAGATATTTCCATGTTTATACAGGTAGCGGTGGAGATATTTCCATGTTTATACAGATAGCAGTGTAGGTATTTCCATGTTTATACAGATGGAGGTGTAGATATTTCCACGTGTATACAGATGGCAGTGTAGATATTTCCATGTTTATACAGATGGAGGTGTATATATTTCCATGTTTTTACAGATGACTGTGTAGATATTTAGATATTTTTACAGATGGCGTTGTAGATACTACCATGTTTATACAGATAGCGGTGTGGCTATTTCCATGTTTATACAGATGGCAGTGTAGATATTTCCATGTCAATACAGATAGCGATGTAGTTATTTCCTTGTTTACACAGATAGCGGTACAGATATTTCCATGTTTATACAGATAGCGTTGTAGATATTTCCATGTTTATACAGATAGCGGTGTAGATGTTTCCGTGTTTATACAGATAGCGGTGGAGATATTTCCATGTTTATACAGATAGCTGTGGTGATATTTCTAGGTTTATAATGATAGCGTTGGAGATATTTCCATGTTTATAGAGAAGGAGGTGTAGACATTTCAAAGTTTATACAGATAGCGGTGTAGATATTTCCCTGTTTATACAGATAGCGGTATAGATATTTACATGTTTATACAGATAGAATTGTAGGTATTTCCATGTTTATAGAGATAGCGGTGTAGATATTTCCATGTTTATATGGATGGCTGTGTAGATATTTCCATGTGTATACATATGGCAGTGTAGATATTTCCATGTTTATACAGATGGAGGTGTAGATATTTCCATGTTTATACAGATGACTGTGTAGATATTCCCATGTTTTTGCAGATGGTGGTGTGAATATTTCCATGTTTATACAGATAGCGGTGTGGATATATCCATGTTTATACAGATAGCGATGTAGATATTTCCATGTTTATAGAGATGGCTTTGTAGGTATTTCCATGTTTATACAGATCGCGGTGTAGATATTTCCATGTTTATACAGATAGTGGTGTAGATATTTCCGTGTTTATGCAGATGACTGTGTAGGTATTTCTATGTATATACAGATGGTGGTGTAGATATTTCCAAGTTTATACAGATAACGGTGTAGATTTTGCCATGATTATACAGAGAGCGGACTAGGTATTTCCATGTTTATACAGATAGCGGTGTAGGTATTTCCATGTTTATAGAGATAGTGTTGTAGATATGTCCATCTTCATACAGATGGCTGTGTTGGTATTTCCATGTGTATTCAGAAGACAGTGTAGATATTTCCATGTTTATACAGATGGACGTGTAGATATTTCCATGTTTATACAGATGACTGTGTAGGTATTTCCATCTTTTTACAGATGGTGGTGAAGGTATTTCCATGTTTATAAAGATAGAGGTGTGGCTATTTCCATATTCATACAGATATTGGTGGAGATATTTCCATGTTTATACAGATGGCGGTGTAGATATTTCCAAGTTTATGCAGATAGCGGTGTAGATATTTCCCTGTTTTTGGAGAGAGCGGTGTAGATATTTCCATGTTTATAAAGATAGCGGTGTAGTTATTTCCATGTTTATAGAGATAGCGGTGTAGATATTTCCATGTATATACAGATAGCGGTGTAGATATTTCCATGTTAATAAAGATAGCGTTGTAGATATTTCCACGTTTATAGAGATAGCGGTGGAGATATTTCCATATGTATAGAGATAGCTGTGGAGATATTTCCATGTTTATACAGATAAAGATGTAGATATTTCCATGTTTATACAGATAGTGGTGAAGATATTTCCATGTTTATACAGATAGCGGTGTAGATATTTCCATGATTATACAGATAGCGGTGTAGGTATTTCCATGTTTATACAGAATGGGTTGTAGATATTTCCATGTTTATACAGATAGAAATGTAGATAATTCCATGTTAACCGAGATAGTGTAGGAGATATTTCCATGTTTGTACAGATAGCGATGTAGATATTTCCATGTTCATAGAGATAGCGGTGTAGATATTTCCGTGTTTATTTAGATAGCGGTGTAGTTATTTCGTTGTTTATACAGATGGCTGTGTATTTATTTCCATGTTTATAGAGATAGCCGTGTAGATATTTCCATATTTATACAAATAACCGTGTAGACATTTTGATGTTTATTCAGATGGTGGTGTAGATATTTCCATGTTTATACAGATGGAGGTGTGTATATTTCCATGTTTTTACAGATGACTGTGTAGATATTTCGATGTTTTTACAGATGACGGTGTAGATATTTCCATGTTTTTACAGATAGCGGTGTGGCTATTTCCATGTTTATACAGATAGCGATGTAGATATTTCCATTTTTATACAGATAGCGGTGTAGATATTTCCATGATTATTCAAATGCCGGTGTAGATATTTCCATGTTTATACATATAACAGTGTGGCTATTTCCATGTTTATTCAGATGGCAGTGTAGATATTTCCATGTTAATACAGATAGCGATGCAGATGTTTCCATGTTTATACAGATAGCAGTGCAGATATAAACATGTTTATACATATAACATTGTAGATATCTCCATGTTTCTACAGATAGCGGTGTAGATATTTCCATGTTTATACAGATATCCGTGGAGATATTTACAAGTTTATACAGATAGCGGTGGAGATATGTCCTTGTTTATTCAGATGGCGGTGTAGATAATTCCATGTTTATACAGATGGCAGTGTATATATTTCCATGTTTATAAAGATAGCGATGTAGATATTTTCATGTTTATACCGATAGCGGTGGAGATATTTCCATGTTTATACAGATAGTGTTGGAGATATTTTAATGTTTTTACAGATGTCGGTGTAGATATTTCCAAGTTTATGCAGATAGCGGTGTAGATATTTCCATGTTTATAGAGATAGCTGTGTAGTTATTTCCATGTTTATATGGATAGCGGTGTAGTTATTTCCATGTTTATAGAGATAGCAGTGTAGGTATTTCCATATTTATAAATATAGCGGTGTAGATAATTCCATGTTTATTCAGATGGCGGTGTAGATATTTACAGGTTTATGCACATAGCGGTGTGGCTGTTTCCATCTTTATACAGACGGCAGTGTAGATATTTCCATGTTTATACAGATATTGGTGTAGATATTTCCATGTTTATAAAGATAGCGGTGTAGAGATTTCCATGTTTATAAAGAATGCGGTGTAGATATTTCCACGTTTATAGAGATAGCAGAGGAGATATTTCCATGTTTATAAAGATAGCAGTTTAGATATTTCCATATTTATAGAGATAGCGGTGGAGATATTTCCATATTTATAGAGAAAGCGGTCGAGATAATTCCATGTTTATACAGATAACGACGTAGATATTTCCATGTTTATACGGATAGTGGTGTAGATATTTCCATGTTTATACAGATAGCGGTGTAGATATTTCCATGTTTATGCAGATGGCAGTGTAGATATTTCCATGTTTATACAGATAGTGGTGTGGGTATTTCCATGTTTATACAGATGACTGTGTAGGTATTTCCATGTTTATAGAGATGGCTGTGTAGTTATTTCCATGTTTATAGAGATAGCCATGTAGATATTTGCATGTTTAAACAAATAGCGGTGTAGACATTTCTATCTTTATAGAGATAGCAGTGTAGGTATCTCCATATTTATACAGATGGCGGTGTAGATGTTTCCATGTTTATAGAGATAGCCATGTAGATATTTCCATGTTTATACAAATAGCGGTGTAGACATTTCCATGTTTATAGAGATAGCGGTGCAGGTATTTCCATATTTATACAGATAGCCGTGAAGATATTTCCCTGTTCATTCAGATGCCGGTGTAGATATTTCCATGTTTATACAGATAACGGTGTGGCTATTTCCATATTTATACAGATGGCAGTGTAGATATTTCTATGTTAATACAGATAGCAATGTAGATGTTTCCATGTTTATACAGATAACAGTGCAGATATTTCCATGTTTATACATATATCATTGTAGATATTTTCGTGTTTATACAGGTAGCGGTGTAGATATTTCCATGTTTATACAGATAGCGGTGGAGATATTTCCAAGTTTATACACATAGCGGTGGAGATATGTCCTTGTTTATTCAGATGGCGGTGTAGATATTTCCATGTTTATACAGATGGCGGTGTAGATTTTTCCATGTTTATGCATATAGCGGTGTAGATATTTCCATGTTTATACAGATAGCGGTGGAGATATTTCCATGTTTATACAGATGGCGGTGTTGATATTTCCAAGTTTATGCAGATAGCGGTGTAGATATTTCCATGTTTATAGAGATAGCGGTGTAGTTATTTCCATGATTATAGAGATAGCGGTGTAGATATTTCCATATTTATACAGATAGTGGTATAGATTATTCCATGTTTATTCAGATGTTGGTGCAGATATTTCCAGGTTTATACACATAGCGGTGTGGCTGTTTCCATGTTTATACAGACGGCAGTGTAGATATTTCCATGTTTATACAGATAGTGTTGTAGATATTTCCATGTCTATAGATATAGCGGTGTAGATATTTCCATGTTTATAAAGAATTCGGTGTAGATATTTCCACGTTTATAGAGATAGCGGTGGAGATATTTCCATGTTTATAAAGATAGCAGTGTAGATATTTCCATGTTTATACAGATAACGATGTAGATATTTCCATGTTTATACAGATAGCGGTGTAGATATTTCCATGTTTACAGAGATGGCTGTGCAAATATTTCCATGTTTATGTAGACGGCAGTGTAGATATTTCCATGTTTATACAGATAGTGGTGTAGGTATTTCCATGTTTATACAGATGACTGTGTAGGTATTTCTATGTTTATAGAGATGGTGGTGTATATATTTCCAAGTTAATACAGATAGCGATGTAGATATTTCCATGTTAATAGAAATGGCATTGAAGATATTTCCATGTTAATAAAGATAGCGATGTAGATATTTCCATGTTTATACAGACAGCAGTGCAGATATTTCCTTGTTTATACATATATCGTTGTAGATATTTCCACGTTTATACAGATAGCGGTGTAGATATTTCCATGTTTATACAGATAGCGGTGGAGATATTTCCATGTTTATACAGATTGCGGTGGAGATATTTCCATGTTTATACAGATTGCGGTGGAGATATGTCCTTGTTTATTCAGATGGCGGTGTAGATATTTCCATGTTTATACAGATGGCGGTGTAGATATTTCCGTGTTTATGCAGATAGCGGTGTAGATATTTCCATGTTTATACAGATAGCGGTGGAGATATTTCCATGTTTATACAGATTGTGGTCGAGATATTTCCATGTTTATTCAGATGGCGGTGTAGATATTTCCATGTTTATACAGATAGCAATGTAGATATTTCCATGTTAATACAGATAGTGATGTAGTTATTTCCATGTTTACACAGATAGCCGTGCAGATATTTCCATGTTTATACAGATAGCATTGTAGATATTTCCATGTTTATACAGATAGCGGTTTAGTTGTTTCTCTGTTTATACAGATAGCGGTGGAGATATTTCCATGTTTATACAGGTATCTGTGGTGATATTTCTACGTTTATAATGATTGTGTTGGTGATATTTCCATGTTTATAGAGATGGCGGTGTAGATATTTCCAAGTTTATGCAGATGGAGGTGTAGATATTTCCATGTTTATACAGATGACTGTGTAGATATTTCCATGTTTTTACAGAAGGCGGTGTAGATATTTCCATGTTTATACAGATAGCGGGGTGGCTATTTCCATGTTTATACCCATAGAGATGTAGATAATTCCAAGTTTATAGAGATGGCTGTGTAGATATTTCCACGTTTTCACAGTTCGTGGTGTAGATATTTCCATATTTATACAGATAGTGGTGTAGATATTTCCGTGTTAATGCAGATGACTGTGTAGGTATTTCTATGTTTATACAGATGGTGGTGTAGATATTTCCAAGTTTATACAGATAGCGGTGTAGATATTTCCACGTTTATACAGATAGCGGTGTAGATATTTCTATGTTTATACAGATAGCGGTGTAGGTATTTCCATGTTCATAGAGATAGCGGTGTAGATAATTCCATGTTGATACAGATGGCTGTGTTGATATTTCCATCTGTATACAGACGACAGTGTAGATATTTCCATGTTTATACAGATGGAGGTGTAGATATTTCCATGTTTCTACAGATGACTGTGTAGATATTTTCATGTTTATAGAGATAGCCATGTAGATATTTCCATGTTTATACAGATAGGGGTGTAGAAATTTCCATGTTTATAGAGATAGCGGTGTAGTTATTTCCATATTTATACAGATAGCCGTGTAGATATTTCCATGTTTATTCAGACGGCGGTGTAGGTATTTCCATGTTTATAGAGATAGCGGTGTGGTTATTTCCATGTTTATACAGATAGAGGTGCAGATATTTCCATGTTTATACAGATAGCTGTGGTGATATATCTAGGTTTATAATGATAGCGTTGGAGATATTTCCATGTTTTTAGAGATGGCGGTGTAGATATTTCCAAGTTTATACAGATAGCGGTGTAGATATTTCCATGTTTATACAGTTAGCGGTGTAGATATTTCCTTGTTTATATAGATGGCTGTGTAGATATTTCCATGTGTATACAGATGGCAGTGTAGATATTTCCATATTTTTGCAGATGGAGGTGTAGATATTTCCATGTATATACAGATGACTGTGTAGATATTTCCATGTTTTTACAGATGGTGGTGTTGGTATTTCCATGTTTATACAGATAGCGTTGTGGCTATTTCCATGTTTATACAGATAGTGATGTAGATAATTCCATGTTTATAGAGATGACTGTGTAGATATTTCCATGTTTATAAAGGTCGCGGTGTAGATATTTCCATGTTTATACAGATATTGGTGTAGATATTTCCGTGTTAATGCAGATGACTGTGTAGGTATTTCTATTTTTATACAGATGGTTGTGTAGATATATCCAAGTTTATACAGATAGTGGTGTGGATATTTCCATGTTTATACAGATAGCGGTGTAAATATTTCCATGTTTATACAGATAGCCGTGTAGGTATATCCATGTTTATAGAGATAGCGGTGTAGATATTTCCATGTTGATCCAGATGGCTGTGTTGATATTTCCATGTGTATACAGATGACAGTGTAGATATTGCCATGTTTATACAGATGGAGGTGGAGATATTTCCATGTTTCTACAGATGGCTGAGGAGATATTTCCATGTTTATAGAGATTGTGGTGAAGATATTTCCATGTTTATACAGATAGAGGTGTGGCTATTTCCATATTTATACAGATAGTGGTGGAGATATTTCCGTGTTTATAAAGATAGCGGTGTAATTATTTCCATGTTTATAGAGATAGCGGTGTAGATATTTCCATATTTATACAGATAGTGGTGTAGATATTTCCTTGTTTATACAAATAGCAGTGGAGATATTTCCATGTTTATACAGATAGCGGTGGAGATATTTCCATGTTTGTAGAGATGGCGGTGTATATTTTTCCAAGTTTATACAGATAGTGGTGTAGATATTTCCATGTTTATACAAGTAGTGTTGTGGATATTTCCATGTTTATACACATAGCGGGGTAGTTATTTCCATGTTTATAGAGATAGTGTTGTAGATATTTCCATGTTTATACAGATGGCTGTGTAGATATTTCCATGTGTATACAGATGGCAGTGTAGGTATTTTCATGTTTATACAGATGGAGGTGTAGAGATTTCCATGTTTATACAGATGACTGTGTAGATATTTCCATGTTTTTACAGATGGCGGTGTAGATATTTCCATGTTTATACAGATAGCGGTGTGGCTATTTCCATCTTTATACAGATAGCGATGTAGATAATTCCATGTTTATAGAGATGGCTGCGTAGATATTTCCATGTTTATACAGATCGCGGTGTAGATATTTCCATGTTTATACAGTTAGTGGTGTAGATATTTCCGTGTTTATGCAGATAACTGTGTAGGTATTTCTATGTTTATACAGATGGTGGTGTAGATATTTCCAAGTTTATACAGATAGCGGTGTAGTTATTTCCATGATAATACAGATAGCGGTGTAGATATTTCCATGTTTATGCAGATAGCCGGGTAGGTATTTCCATGTTTATAGAAATGGCGGTGTAGATATTTCCATGTTGATACAGATGGCTGTGTTGATATTTCCATGTGTATACAAATGGCAGTGAAGATATTCCCATGTTTATACAGATAGTGCTGTAGATATTTCCATGTTTATACAGATAGCATTGGAGATATTTCCATGTTTATACAGATAGCGGTGTAGATATTTAAATGTTTATAGAGATAGCGTTGGAGATATTTCCATGTTTATACAGATAGCGGTGGGTTTATTTCCATGTTTATACACAAGGCGGTGTTGATATTTCCATGTTTACAGATAGCGGTGTAGGCATTTCCATGTTTATAGAGACAGCGTTTTAGGTATTTCAATACTTATAGAGATAGCAGAGTAGATATTTCCATGTTTATACAGATATCGGTGTAGATATTTCCATGTTTATACACATAACGGGGTAGATATTTCCATGTTTACAGATATAGCGGTGTAGATATTTTGATATTTGCACAGATTGTGGTGTACATGTTTTCATCTTTCACAGATAGCGGTGTACATATTTCCATGTTGACACAGAGAGGTGTGTAGATATTTCCGTGTTTACACAGATATTGTTGTAGATAGTCCCATGTTTATACAGAGAGCGGTGTAGATATTTCCATGTTTATAAAGATAGTGGTGTAGATATTTCCATGCTTATACAGATAGCGGTGTAGGTATTTCCATGTGTTTAGAGATGGCAGTGTAGATATTTCCATGTTTATACAGATGGCAGTGTAGATATTTCCATGTTTATACAGATAGTGGTGAAGATATTTCCATGTTTATACAGGTAGAGGTGTGGATATTTCCATGTTTATGAAGATCTCGGTGCAGATATTTCCATCTTTCTACAGATGACAGTGTAGATGTTTCTTTGTTTATAGAGATGGCAGTGTAGATATTTCCATGTTTATATAGATGGCGGTGTAGTTATTTCCATGTTTATGCTGATGGCAATGTAGATATTTCCATGTTTATACAGATGTCGTTTTAGATATTTCTATGTTTATAGAGATAGCGGTGTAGATAATTCCATGTTTATACACATAGCGATGTATTTATTTCCATATTTATACAGACAGCAGTGTAGATATTTCCATGTATATACAGATAGCGGTATAGATATTCCCATGTTTACAGAGATAGCGGTGTAGATATTTCCATATTTGCGCATATTGCGTAGAAGACATTTCCATCTTTACACAGATAGCGGTATACATATTTCCAGGTTTACACAGATAACTGTGAAGGTATTCCCATGTTTACACAGATAGTGTTGTAGATATTTCCATGTTTATACAGGTATCGGTGTAGATATTTCTATATTTATAGAGATGGCGGTGTAGATATTTCCATGTTTATACCGATGGCGGTGTAGATATTTCCATGTTTATAGAGATGGCGTTGTAGATAGTTCCATATTTATACTGATAGCTGTGAAGATATTTCCATGTTTATACAGATGGCGGTGTACATATTTCCATGTTCATACAGATAGCGGTGGAGATATTTCCATTTTTATACAGATAGCGATGTAGATTTTCCCATGTTTATACAGATAGTGCTGTGTTCATTTCCATGTGTATACAGATGGCAGTGTGGATATTTCCATGTTTTTACAGATGACCGTTTAGATATTTCCAAGTTTTTGCAGATGGCGGTGTAGATATTTCCATGTTTATACAGATTTCAGTGTGGCTATTTCCATGTTCATACAGAAAGCGGTGTAGATATTTCCATTTTTATATAGATGGCTTTGTAGATATATCCATGTTTATACAGATGGCAGTGTAGGTATTTCCAAGTTTATACAGACGGTCTTGTAGATATTATCATGTTTATACAGATGACTCTGTAGTTATTTCCATGTTTATACAGAAAGCACTTTAGATATTTCCATGTTTACATAGATAACCATGTAGATATCTCCATGTTTTTACAGATAGCGATGTAGAAATTTCCATGTTTATAGAGATAGCGCTGTAGATATTTCCATATTTATACAGATAGCGGTGTAGTTATTTCCATATTTCTACAGATAGCTGTATAGTTGTTTCCATGTTTATTCAGATGTTGGTGTAGATATTTCCATGATTACACAGATAGCGGTGTGGCTATTTCCATGTTTATACAGATGGCAGTGTATATATTTCCATGTTTTTACAGATAGTGGTGTAGATATATCCATGTTTATACTGATAGCGGTGTAGCTATTTTCATGTTTATACAAATTGCGGTGTAGGTATTTCCATGATTATAGAGATAGCGGTGTAGATATTTCAATGTTTATACAGATTACTGTTTAGGTATTTCCATGTTTATACAGGAGGCGGTGTAGATATTTCCATGTTTATAGACATAGCCATGTAGATATTTCCATGTTTATACAGATAGCTGTATAGACATTTCCATGTTTATAGAGATAGCGGTGTAGATATATCCATATTTATACACATAGCAGTGTAGATAATTCCATGTTTATACAGATTGCGGTGTAGTTATTTCCTTGTTTATATAGATAGCTGTGTAGATATTTCCAAGTTTATAGAGACAGCCATGAAGATATTTCCATGTTTATGCAGATAGCGGTGTAAACATTTCCATGTTTATAGAGATAGCGGTATAGATATTTCCATATTTATACAGATAGTGGTGTAGATATTTCCATGTTTATACAGATAGCCGTGTAGATATTTCCATGTATATACAGATAGCGTTGTAGATATTTCCATGTTTATACAGATAGCGGTTTAGATATTTCCATGTTTATACAGAAAGCGGTGTAGATATTTCCATGTTTATAAAGATAGTGGTGTAGATATATCCATGTTTATAGAGATAGCGGTGGAGATATATCCCTGTTTATACATATAGTGATGAAGATATTTCCATGTTTATACAGATAGCTAGGTAGATATTTCCATGTTTATACAGATAGCGGTGGAGATATTTACATCTTTATGCAGATGGCGGTGTAGATATTTCCAAGTTTATACAGATAGCGGTGTAGATATTTCCATGTTTATACAGATAGCAGTGTAGTTATTTCCATGTTTATACAGATTGCGGTGTAGATATTTGCAGATTTATAGAGATGGCGGTGTAGATATTTCCATGTTTATACAGATAGCGCTGTAGACAATTCCATGTATATAGAGATAGCAGTGTAGATATTTCCATATTTATACAGATAGCGGTGTAGATATTTCCATATTTATACAGATAGCGGTGTAGATATTTCCATGTATATACAGATTGCGGTGTAGGTATTTCCTTGTTTATATAGATAGCTGTGTAGATATTTCCATGTTTATACATATGGCTGTGTAGATATTTCCATGTTTATACAGATGGCATTGAAGATATTTCCATGTTTATACAGATGGAGATGTGGATATTTTCATGATTATACAGATGACTGTGTAGATATTTCCATGTTTTTACAAATGGCGGTGTAGATTTTTCCATTTTTATACAGATAACGATGTGGCTATTTCCATGTTTATACAGATAATGTTGTAGATATTTCCATGTTCATACAGATGTCAGTGTAGATATTTCCATGTTTGTACAGATGGCATTGTAGATATTTCCATGTATTTACAGATAGCAGTGTAGATATTTCCATATTTACACAGATAGCGGTGTAGGTATTTCCATGTTTATAGAGATATCGGTGTAGATATTTCCATGTTTATGCAGATGGCAGTGTAGATATTTCCATGCGTATACAGATGGCAGTGTAGCTATTTGCATATTTATACCAATGGAAGTGTAGATATTTCCATGTTTATACAGATGACTGTGTAGATATTTTCATGTTTTTACAGATGGCAGTGTAGATATTTCCATGTTTATTCAGATTGCGGTGTAGGTATTTCCATGTTTATAGAGATAGCGGTGTAGATATTTCCATGTTTATACAGATGGCTGTGTAGATATTTCCATGTTTATATATATTTTTATGTTTATAAAGATGGAGGTGTAGATATTTCCATGTTTATACAGATGACTGTGTAGATATTTCCATGTTAATACAGATAATGGTGTAGACATCTCCATGTTTGTAGACATAGCCGTGTAGATATTTCCATATTTATACAGATAGCAGTGTAGATATTTCCATGTTTATACAGATAGCGGTGTTGATATTTCCATGTTTAGAGAGATAGCGGTGTAGATATTTCCATATTTGCACAGACTGCGGTGTAGATATTTCCATCGTTACAGAGAGAGCGGTGTACATATTTCCATGTTTACACAGATATCGGTGTAGTTATTTCCATGTTAAAACAGCCAGTGTTGTAGATATTTCCATGTTTATACAGATACCGGTGTAGATATTTCCATGTTTATAAAGATAGTGGTGTAGATATTTCCATGTTTATACAGATAGCGGTGTAGATATTTCCATGTTTTTACAGATGGCGGTGTAGATATTTCCATGTTTATACAGATAGCGGTGTAGACATTTCCATGTTTATAGATATATCGGTGAAGATATTTCCATGTTTATAGAGATAGCCATGTAGATATTTCCATGTTTATACAGATATTGGTGAAGACATTTCCATGTTCATAGAGATAGCAGTGTAGATATTTCCATATTTATACAGATATCTGTTTTGATATTTCCATGTTTATACAGATAGCGTTGGAGTTATATCCATGTTTATACAGATGGCGGCGTAGATATTTCCAAGTTTATACAGATAGCGGTGTAGTTTTTTCCATGTTTATACACATAGCTGTGTCTGTATTTCCATGTTAATAGAGATAGCGGTGTAGATATTTCCATGTTTATAGAGATGGCAGTGTAGATATTTCCATGTGTATAGAGATGGCATTGTAGATATTGATAGGTTTCTACAGATGGAGTTGAAGATATTTCCGTTTTTATACTGATGACTGTGTAGGTATTTTCATGTTTTTACAGATGGCAGTGTAGATATTTCCCTGTTTATACAGATAGCGGTGTGGCTATTTCCATGTTTATACAGATAGCAGTGTTGATATTTCCATGTTTATAGAGATGGCTGTGTAGATATTTCCATGTTTATACAGATGGCAGTGAAGTTATTTCCATGTTTATACAGATAGTGGTGTAGATATTTCCATGTTTATACAGATGACTGTGTAGGTATTTCCATGTTTATACAGTTCGCATTGTAGACATTTCCATGTTTATAGAGATAGCCATGTAGATATTTCCATATTTATACAGATAGCGGTGTTGTCATTTCCATGTTTATAGTGATAGCGTTGTAGATTTTTCCATATTTACACTGATAGTGGTGTAGTTATTTCCATGTTTATACAGATAGCGGTGTAGATATTTCCATGTATAGACAGATAGCAGTGTAGATATTTCCATGTTTCTACAGATAGCGGTGAAGATATTTCCATTTTTATACAGATCGTGGTGTAGATATTTCCATGTTTATACAGATAGCGGTGTAGATATTTCCATGTTTATACAGATAGCAGTGTAGATATTTGCATGTTTACTGAGATAGCGGTGTAGATATTTCCATCTTTGCACAGATTGCGGTGTAGATATTTCCATCTTTACAGATAGCGGTGTACATATTTCCGTGTATACACAGATAGCTGTTTAGGTATTTCCATGTTTACACAGATATTGTTGTAGATATTTCCATGTTAATACAGATAGCGGTGTAGATATTTCCATATTTATAGAGATTGTGGTGTAGATATTTCCATATTTATACAGATAGCGGTGTAGTTATTTCCATGTTTATACAGACAGTGTTGTAGGTTTTCCATGTTTATACAGATAGCGGTGTAGGTATTTCCATGTTTATAAAGATAGCCTTGTAGATATTTCCATGTTTATACCGATAGCGGTGGAAATATTTCCATGTTTGTACAGATAGCTACGTAGATATTTCCATGTTTATACAGATAGCGGTGGAGATATTCCCATGTTTATACAGATGGCGGTGTAGATATTTCCATGTTTATACAGATAGCGGTGTGGCTATTTCCATGTTTATACAGATAGCAGTGTAGATATTTCCATGTTTATAGAGATGGCTGTGTAGATATTTCCATGTTTATACAGATGGCAGTGTAGATATTTCTATGTTTATAAAGATAGCGGTGTAGATGTTTCCATCTTTCTACAGATAGCGGTGTAGAGATTTCCATGTTTATACAGATGGCGGTGTAGGTATTTCTATATTTATAGAGATAGCGGTGTAGATATTTCAGTGTTCATAGAGACGGCAGTGTATATAATTCCTTGTGTATACAGATGGTCGTGTAGATATTTCCATGTGTATACAGATGGAGGTCTAGTTATTTCCATGTTTAGACAGATGACAGTGTAGATATTTCCATGTTTTTACAGATGGCGGTGTAGATATTTCCATGTTTATACAGATGACAGGGTTGATATTTCCATGTTTGTGCGGATAATGGTGTAGATATTTCCATGTTTATACAGATAGCGGTGTAAAATATCTCCATGTTTATTCAGATGGCCGTGTAGATACTTCCATTTTTATACTGGTAGAGGTGTAATTTCCATGTTTATACAGATAGCGGTGTAGATATTTCCATGTTTTTACAGATGGCGGTGTAGATATTTCCATGTTAATACAGTTAACGGTGTAGATATTTCCATGTTTATAGAGATAGTGGTGTAGATACTTCCATATTTGCACAGATAGCGGTGTAGATATTTCCATCTTTACACAGATAGCGGTGTACATATTTCCATGTTTCCACAGATAGCGGTGTAGATATTTCCATGTTAACACAGATAGTGTTGTAGAGATTTCCATGTTTATACAGATTGCGGTATAGATATTTCCATGTTTAAAAAGATTGCGGTGCAGATATTTCCATATTTATACAGATAGCGGTGGAGATATTTCCATGTTTATACAGATAGCGGTGGATATAGTTCCATGCTGATACAGATGGTGGTGTAGATATTTCCATGTTTATACAGATAGCCATGTAGACATTTCCATGTTTATAGAGATAGCGGTGTAGAATTTCCAAGTTTATACAGATAGTGGGGTAGATATTTCCATGTTTGTACAGATAGCGGTGAACATATTTCCATGAGTATGCAGATAGCGATGGAGATATTTCCATGTTTATACAGATAGCGGTAGAGATATTTCCATGTTTATACAGATGGCGGTGTAGATATTTCCAAGTTTATACAAATCGTGGTGTAGATATTTCCATGTTTATTCAGATAGCGGTGTAGATATTTCCATGTTTATACCGATAGCGGTGTAGGTATTTCCATGTTTATAGTGATAGCGGTGTAGATAATTCCATGTTTATACAGATGGCTCTGTAGATATTTCTATGTGTATACAGATGGAGGTGTAGATATTTCCATGTTTATACAGATGACTGTGAAGTTATTTCCATGTTTTTACAGATGGTGGTGTAGATATTTCCATGTTTATAGATGTTGCTCTGTAGATATTTGTATGTTTATACACATGGCAGTGTAGATATTTCCATGTTTATACAGATAGTGTTGTAGATATTTCCATGTTTATACAGATGGCTGTGTAGTTATTTCCATGTTTATACAATTTGTGGTGTAGAGATTTCCATGTTTGTAGAGATATCCATGTAGATATTTCTATGTTTATTAAGATAACGGTGTAGACATTTCCATGTTTATAGAGATAGCAGTGTATATATTTCCATATTTATACAGATAGCGGTGTATATATTTCCATGTTTATACAGGTAGCGGTGGAGATATTTCCATGTTTATACAGATAGTGGTGTAGATATTTCCATGTTTACACAGATGGTGGTGTAGATATTTCCATGTTTACACAGATAGCGTTGAAGATATTTCCATGTTTATACAGAAAGCGGTGTACATATTTCCATGTTTATACAGATAATGGCGTAGATGTTTCCATGTTCATACAGATAAGAGTGGAGATATTTCCATGTTTATACCGATAGCTGTGTATATATTTCCAGGTTTATAGAGATGGCTGTGTAGATATTTCCATGTTTATACAGATGGCGGCATAGATATTTCCATGCTTATAGTAATAGCGGTGTATATATTTCCATATTTATAGAGATAGCAGTGTAGATATTTCCATGTTTATTCAGAGGACAGTATAGATATTTCCATGTTTATGCAGACAGCGGTGTATTTATTTCCATGTTTATACAGAGAGACTTGTAGATATTTCCATTTTTATACAGATTGTGGTGTTGATATTTCCACGTTTATACAGATAGTGGTGTTGGTATTTCCCAGTTTATACAGATAGCAGTGTAGATATTTTCATGTTTATAGAGATGCTGGTGTAGGTATTTCCATGTATATACAGATGACTGTGTAGATATTTCCATGTTTATACAGATGGCGGTGTAGATATTTCCATGTTTATAGAGATAGCGGTGTAGATATTTCCATGTTCATACAGATACTGGTGCAGATATTTTCATGTTTATAGAGATAGCGGTGTAAATATTTCCGTGTTTGCACAGATTGTGGTGCAGATATTTCCATCTTTACAAAAGTAGCGTTGTAGATATTTCCATGTTTACACAGATAGCTGTGTAGACATTTCCATGTTTACACAGATAGCGTTGTAGATATTTCCATGTTTATATTGATAGCGGTGCGGATATTTCCATGAATATACAGATAGCGGTGTAGATGTCACCATGTTTATACAGATGATTGTGTAGGTATTTCCTTGTTTATACAGATTGCGGTGTAGATATTTCCATGTTTTCACAGATATCGGCGTAGATTTTTCATGTATATACTGATAGCGTTGTGGATATTTCCATGTTTATACACACAGTGGTGTAGATATTACCATGTTTACACAGATAGCAGTTAAGATATTTCCATCTTTGCACAGATTGCGGTGTAGATATTTCCATCTTTACAAAGATAGCGGTGTAGGTATTTCCATGTTTACACAGATTGCGGTGTAGTTATTTCCATGTTTACACAGATAATGGTGTAGATGTTTCCATGTTTATACAGATAACCGTGTAGTTATTTCCATGTTTATACAGAAGACAGTGAATATATTTCTATGTTTATACAGATGGCGGTGCAGATATTTTCATGTTTATACAGATGGTGGTGTAGATATTTCCATTTTTATGCAGATCGTGGTGTATATGTTTCCATGTTTATAGAGATAGTGGTGTAGATATTTCCATGTTTATTCAGATAGCGGTGTAGATGTTTCCATGTTTATACAGATGGCAGTGGAGATATTTCCATGTTTATAAAGATAGCAGTGTGTCTATTTCCATGTTTATACAGATAGCGATGTAGAAATTTCCATGTTTATAGAGATAGCACTGTAGATATTTCCATATTTATACAGATAGCGGTGTAGTTATTTCCATATTTCTACAGATAGCTGTATAGATGTTTCCATGTTTATTCAGATGTTGGTGTAGATATTTCCATGATTACACAGATAGCGGTGTGGCTATTTCCATGTTTATACAGATGGCAGTGTATATATTTCCATGTTTTTACAGATAGTGGTGTAGATATATCCATGTTTATACTGATAGCGGTGTAGATATTTTCATGTTTATACAAATTGCGGTGTAGGTATTTCCATGATTATAGAGATAGCGGTGTAGATATTTCAATGTTTATACAGATGACTGTTTAGTTATTTCCATGTTTATACAGGAGGCGTTGTAGATATTTCCATGTTTATAGACATAGCCATGTAGATATTCCATGTTTACACAGATAGCTGTGTAGACATTTCCATGTTTATAGAGATAGCGGTGTAGATATATCCATATTTATACACATAGCAGTGTAGATAATTCCATGTTTATACAGATTGCGGTGTAGTTATTTCCTTGTTTATATAGATAGCTGTGTAGATATTTCCAAGTTTATAGAGACAGCCATGAAGATATTTCCATGTTTATGCAGATAGCGGTGTAAACATTTCCATGTTTATAGAGATAGCGGTATAGATATTTCCATATTTATACAGATAGCGGAGTAGATATTTCCATGTTTATACAGATAGCCGTGTAGATATTTCCATGTATATACAGATAGCGTTGTAGATATCTCCATGTTTATAAAGATAGCGGTTTAGATATTTCCATGTTTATACAGAAAGCGGTGTAGATATTTCCATGTTTATAAAGATAGTGGTGTAGATATATCCATGTTTATAGAGATAGCGGTGGAGATATATCCCTGTTTATACATATAGTGATGAAGATATTTCCATGTTTATACAGATAGCTAGGTAGATATTTCCATGTTTATACAGATAGCAGTGGAGATATTTACATCTTTATGCAGATGGAGGTGTAGATATTTCCAAGTTTATACAGATAGCGGTGTAGATATTTCCATGTTTATACAGATAGCAATGTAGTTATTTCCATGTTTATACAGATTGCGGTGTAGATATTTGCAGATTTATAGAGATGGCGGTGTAGATATTTCCATGTTTATACAGATAGCGCTGTAGACAATTCCATGTATATAGAGATATCAGTGTAGATATTTCCATATTTATACAGATAGCGGTGTAGATATTTCCATATTTATACAGATAGCGGTGTAGATATTTCCAAGTATATACAGATTGCGGTGTAGGTATTTCCTTGTTTATATAGATAGCTGTGTAGATATTTCCATGTTTATACATATGGCTGTGTAGATATTTCCATGTTTATACAGATGGCATTGAAGATATTTCCATGTTTATACAGATGGAGATGTGGATATTTCCATGTTTATACAGATGACTGTGTAGTTATTTCCATGTTTTTACAAATGGCGGTGTAGATTTTTCCATTTTTATACAGATAACGATGTGGCTATTTCCATGTTTATACAGATAATGGTGTAGATATTTCCATGTTCATACAGATGTCAGTGTAGATATTTCCATGTTTGTACAGATGGCATTGTAGATATTTCCATGTATTTACAGATAGCAGTGTAGATATTTCCATATTTACACAGATAGCGGTGTAGGTATTTCCATGTTTATAGAGATATCGGTGTAGATATTTCCATGTCTATGCAGATGGCAGTGTAGATATTTCCATGCGTATACAGATGGCAGTGTAGCTATTTGCATATTTATACCAATGGAAGTGTAGATATTTCCATGTTTATACAGATGACTGTGTAGATATTTTCATGTTTTTACAGATGGCAGTGTAGATATTTCCATGTTTATTCAGATTGCGGTGTAGGTATTTCCATGTTTATAGAGATAGCGGTGTAGATATTTCCATGTTTATACAGATGGCTGTGTAGATATTTCCATGTTTATATATATTTTTATGTTTATAAAGATGGAGGTGTAGATATTTCCATGTTTATACAGATGACTGTGTAGATATTTCCATGTTAATACAGATAATGGTGTAGACATTTCCATGTTTGTAGACATAGCCGTGTAGATATTTCCATATTTATACAGATAGCAGTGTAGATATTTCCATGTTTATACAGATAGCGGTGTTGATATTTCCATGTTTACAGAGATAGCGGTGTAGATATTTCCATATTTGCACAGACTGCGGTGTAGATATTTCCATCGTTACAGAGAGAGCGGTGTACATATTTCCATGTTTACACAGATATCGGTGTAGTTACTTCCATGTTAAAACAGCCAGTGTTGTAGATATTTCCATGTTTATACAGATACCGGTATAGATATTTCCATGTTTATAAAGATAGTGGTGTAGATATTTCCATGTTTATACAGATAGCGGTGTAGATATTTCCATGTTTTTACAGATGGCGGTGTAGATATTTCCATGTTTATACAGATAGCGGTGTAGACATTTCCATGTTTATAGATATATCGGTGAAGATATTTCCATGTTTATAGAGATAGCCCTGTAGATATTTCCATGTTTATACAGATATTGGTGAAGACATTTCCATGTTCATAGAGATAGCAGTGTAGATATTTCCATATTTATACAGATATCTGTTTTGATATTTCCATGTTTATACAGATAGCGTTGTAGTTATATCCATGTTTATACAGATGGCGGCGTAGATATTTCCAAGTTTATACAGATAGCTGTGTAGTTTTTTCCATGTTTATACAGATAGCTGTGTCTGTATTTCCATGTTAATAGAGATAGCAGTGTAGATATTTCCATGTTTATAGAGATGGCAGTGTAGATATTTCCATGTGTATAGATATGGCATTGTAGATATTTATAGGTTTCTACAGATGGAGTTGAAGATATTTCAGTTTTTATACTGATGACTCTGTAGGTATTTTCATGTTTTTACAGATGGCAGTGTAGATATTTCCCTGTTTATACAGATAGCGGTGTGGCTATTTCCATGTTTATACAGATAGCAGTGTTGATATTTCCATGTTTATAGAGATGGCTGTGTAGATATTTCCATGTTTATACAGATGGCAGTGAAGTTATTTCCATGTTTATACAGATAGTGGTGTAGATATTTCCATGTTTATACAGATGACTGTGTAGGTATTTCCATGTTTATGCAGATGGCATTGTAGACATTTCCATGTTTATAGAGATAGCCATGTAGATATTTCCATATTTATACAGATAGCGGTGTTGTCATTTCCATGTTTATAGTGATAGCGTTGTAGATATTTCCATATTTACACTGATAGTGGTGTAGTTATTTCCATGTTTATACAGATAGCGGTGTAGATATTTCCATGTATAGACAGATAGCATTGTAGATATTTCCATGTTTCTACAGATAGCGGTGTAGATATTTCCATTTTTATACAGATCGTGGTGTAGATATTTCCATGTTTATACAGATAGCGGTGTAGATATTTCCATGTTTATACAGATAGCGGTGTGGCTATTTCCATGTTTATACAGATAGCAGTGTAGATATTTCCATGTTTATAGAGATGGCTGTGTAGATATTTCCATGTTTATACAGATGGCAGTGTAGATATTTCTATGTTTATAAAGATAGCGGTGTAGATGTATCCATCTTTCTACAGATAGCGGTGTAGAGATTTCCATGTTTATACAGATGGCGGTGTAGGTATTTCTATATTTATAGAGATAGCGGTGTAGATATTTCAGTGTTCATAGAGACGGCAGTGTATATAATTCCTTGTGTATACAGATGGTCGTGTAGATATTTCCATGTGTATACAGATGGAGGTCTAGTTATTTCCATGTTTAGACAGATGACAGTGTAGATATTTCCATGTTTTTACAGATGGCGGTGTAGATATTTCCATGTTTATACAGATGACAGGGTTGATATTTCCATGTTTGTGCGGATAATGGTGTAGATATTTCCATGTTTATACAGATAGCGGTGTAAAATATCTCCATGTTTATTCAGATGGCCGTGTAGATACTTCCATTTTTATACTGGTAGAGGTGTAATTTCCATGTTTATACAGATAGCGGTGTAGATATTTCCATGTTTTTACAGATGGCGGTGTAGATATTTCCATGTTAATACAGTTAACGGTGTAGATATTTCCATGTTTATAGAGATAGTGGTGTAGATACTTCCATATTTGCACAGATAGCGGTGTAGATATTTCCATCTTTACACAGATAGCGGTGTACATATTTCCATGTTTCCACAGATAGCGGTGTAGATATTTCCATGTTAACACAGATAGTGTAGAGATTTCCATGTTTATACAGATTGCGGTATAGATATTTCCATGTTTAAAAAGATTGCGGTGCAGATATTTCCATATTTATACAGATAGCGGTGGAGATATTTCCATGTTTATACAGATAGCGGTGGATATATTTGCATGCTTATACAGATGGTGGTGTAGATATTTCCATGTTTATACAGATAGCCATGTAGACATTTCCATGTTTATTCAGATAGCGGTGTAGAATTTCCATGTTTATACAGATAGTGGGGTAGATATTTCCATGTTTGTACAGATAGCGGTGAACATATTTCCATGAGTATGCAGATAGCGATGGAGATATTTCCATGTTTATACAGATAGTGGTAGAGATATTTCCATGTTTATACAGATGGCGGTGTAGATATTTCCAAGTTTATACAAATCGTGGTGTAGATATTTCCATGTTTATTCAGATAGCGGTGTAGATATTTCCATGTTTATACCGATAGCGGTGTAGGTATTTCCATGTTTATAGTGATAGCGGTGTAGATAATTCCATGTTTATACAGATGGCTCTGTAGATATTTCCATGTGTATACAGATGGAGGTGTAGATATTTCCATGTTTATACAGATGACTGTGAAGTTATTTCCATGTTTTTACAGATGGTGGTGTAGATATTTCCATCTTTATAGATGTTGCTGTGTAGATATTTGCATGTTTATACACATGGCAGTGTAGATATTTCCATGTTTATACAGATAGTGTTGCAGATATTTCCATGTTTATACAGATGGCTGTGCAGTTATTTCCATGTTTATACACTTTGTGGTGTAGAGATTTCCATGTTTGTAGAGATATCCATGTAGATATTTCTATGTTTATTAAGATAACGGTGTAGACATTTCCATGTTTATAGAGATAGCAGTGTATATATTTCCATATTTATACAGATAGCGGTGTATATATTTCCATGTTTATACAGGTAGCGGTGGAGATATTTCCATGTTTATACAGATAGTGGTGTAGATATTTCCATGTTTACACAGATGGTGGTGTAGATATTTCCATGTTTACACAGATAGCGTTGTAGATATTTCCATGTTTATACAGAAAGCGGTGTACATATTTCCATGTTTATACAGATAATGGCGTAGATGTTTCCATGTTCATACAGATAAGAGTGGAGACATTTCCATGTTTATACCGATAGCGGTGTATATATTTCCAGGTTTATAGAGATGGCTGTGTAGATATTTCCATGTTTATACAGATGGCGGCATAGATATTTCCATGCTTATAGTAATAGCGGTGTATATATTTCCATATTTATAGAGATAGCAGTGTAGATATTTCCATGTTTATTCAGAGGACAGTATAGATATTTCCATGTTTATGCAGACAGCGGTGTATTTATTTCCATGTTTATACAGAGAGACTTGTAGATATTTCCATTTTTATACAGATCGTGGTGTTGATATTTCCACGTTTATACAGATAGTGGTGTTGGTATTTCCCAGTTTATACAGATAGCAGTGTAGATATTTTCATGTTTATAGAGATGCTGGTGTAGGTATTTCCATGTATATACAGATGACTGTGTAGATATTTCCATGTTTATACAGATGGCGGTGTAGATATTTCCATGTTTATAGAGATAGCGGTGTAGATATTTCCATGTTCATACAGATACTGGTGCAGATATTTTCATGTTTATAGAGATAGCGGTTTAAATATTTCCGTGTTTGCACAGATTGTGGTGCAGATATTTCCATCTTTACAAAAGTAGCGTTGTAGATATTTCCATGTTTACACAGATAGCTGTGTAGACATTTCCATGTTTACACAGATAGCGTTGTAGATATTTCCATGTTTATATTGATAGCGGTGCGGATATTTCCATGAATATACAGATAGCGGTGTAGATGTCACCATGTTTATACAGATGATTGTGTAGGTATTTCCTTGTTTATACAGATTGCGGTGTAGATATTTCCATGTTTTCACAGATATCGGCGTAGATTTTTCATGTATATACTGATAGCGTTGTGGATATTTCCATGTTTATACACACAGTGGTGTAGATATTACCATGTTTACACAGATAGCAGTTAAGATATTTCCATCTTTGCACAGATTGCAGTGTAGATATTTCCATCTTTGCAAAGATAGCGGTGTAGGTATTTCCATGTTTACACAGATTGCGGTGTAGTTATTTCCATGTTTACACAGATAATGGTGTAGATGTTTCCATGTTTATACAGATCGCGGTGGAGATATTTCCATGTTTATACAGATCGTGGTGTAAATATTTCCATGTTTATGGAGATAGCGGTGTAGATATTTCCATATTTATACAGATAGCGGTGTAGATATTTCCATGTTTATTCAGACGGCGGTGTAGATATTTCCATGTTTATACAGATGGTGTAGATATTTCCATGTTTATACTGACAGTTGTGTAGATATTTCTATGTTTATACAGATAGTGGTGTAGATATTTCCATGTTTACACAGATAGCGGTGTAGATATCTCCATGTTTACAGAGATGGCCTTGAAGTTATTTCCATGTTTATACAGATTGCGTTGTAGATATTTCCATATTTATACAGATAGCGGTGGAGATTTTTCCATATTTATACAGATGGCCATGGAGATATTTCCCTATCTATACAGATGGCGGTGTAGATATTTCCTAGTTTATACAGATAGAGGTGTAGATATTTCCATGTTTATACTGATAGTGTTGTAGATATTTGCATGTTTATACAGGTAGAGGTGTAGATATATCCATGTTTATACAGATCGCGGTGTAGATATTTCCATGTTTATGCAGACGGCGGTGTAGATATTTCCATGTTTATAGAGATATCGGTGTAGATATTTCTATGTTTATAGAGATAGCGGTGTAGATAATTCCATGTTAATAGAGATGGTGGTGTAGGTATTTCCATGTTTATAAAGATAGTGGAGTAGATATTTGCATGTTTATTCAGATAGCGGTGTAGATATTTCCATGCTTATAAAGATAGTGATGTTGATATTTCCATGTTTATACACATAGCGGTATAGACATTTCCATGTTTATTCTCCTCGCAGTGCAGGTATTTCCATGTTTATACAGATGGCAGTGTAGATATATCCATGTTTATGCAGATAGTGGTGTAGATATTTCCATGTTTATACAGATAGCAGTGTAGTTATTTCCATGTTTATGCAGAGAGCGGTTTAGATATTTCCATGTTTATAGAGATAACGGTGTAAATATTTCCATGTTTGCACAGATTGCGGTGCAGATATTTCCATCTTTACACAAATAGCGGTGTAGATATTTCCATGTTTACACAGATAGCTGTGTAGACATTTCCATGTTTACACAGATAGCGTTGTAGATATTTTCATGTTTATACTGATAGCGGTGTAGATATTTCCATGACTATACAGATAGCTGTCTAGATGTCACCATGTTTATACAGTTGATTGTGTAGGTATTTCCATGTTTATACAAATTGCGGTGTAGATAATTCCATGTTTTACAGATGGCGGTGTAGATATTTCCATGTATATACAGATAACGGTGTGTATATTTCCATGTTTATAGAGACAGCGGTGTAGATATTACCATGTTTACACAGATTGTGGTTTAGTTATTTCCATCTATGCACAGATTGCGATGTAGATATTTCCATCTTTACAAAGATAGTGGTTTAGATGTTTCCTTTTTTACATAGATTGCGGTGTAGATATTTCCATTTTTACACAGATATTGGTGTAGATGTTTCCATGTTTATACAGATAACTGTGTAGGTATTTCCATGTTTATACAGATGGCAGTGTAGATATTTCTATGTTTATAGAGATGGCGGTGCAGATATTTTCATGTTTATACAGATGGCGGCGTAGATATTTCCATGTTTATAGAGATGGCCATGTAGATAATTCCATGTTTATACAGATAGCGGTGAAGACATTTTCATGTTTATAGAGATAGCGGTGTAGATATTTCCATGTTCATAAAGATGGTGGTGTAGTTATTTCCATGTTTATAGAGATAGCGGTATAGATATTTCCATATTTATACAGATAGCGTTGTAAATATTTCCACGTTTATAGAGATAGAGCTGTTGGTATATCCATGATTATACAGATAGCGTTGTAGATATTTCCATGTTTATACAGCTCGCGGTGTAGGTATTTCCATCTTTATAGAGATGTCGGTGTAGATATTTCCATGTTTATGCAGATTGCGGTATAGGTTTTCCTTGTTTATAGAGATAGCGGTGTAGATATTTCCATGTTTATACAGATGAGTGTGTAGTATTTTCCATGTGTATTCAGATGGCAGTGTAGATATTTCCATGTTTATACAGATGTAGGTGTAGATATTTCCATGTTTATAGACATGGCTGTGAGGATATTTCCATGTTTAAACCGATGGCAGTGTAGATATTTCCACGTTTATACAGATAGTGGTGTAGGTATTTCCATGTTTATACGGATGACTGTGTAGGTATTTCCATGTATATACAGAAGGCAGTGTAGATATTTCCATCGGTGTCGATATTTCCATGTTTATAGAGATACGGGTGTAGGTATTTCCATGTGTATACAGATAGCGGTGCAGATGTTTCCAAGTTTATACTGATGGCTGTGTAGATATTTCCACGTGTATACACATGGTCGTGTAGATATTTCCATGTCTATAGAGATGGTGTTGTAAATATTTCCATGTATATACAGATGATTGTGTAGATATTTCCATGTTTCTACAGATGGCGGTGTAGATATTTCCATGATTATAGAGATAGCAGTGTAGGTATTTCCATGTTTTTACAGATAGCGGTGAAGATATTTCCATGTTTATAGAGACAGCATTGTGTATATTTCCATCTTTGCACAGATTGTGGAGCAGATATTTCCATCTTTTCACAGATAGCGGTGTAGGTATTTCCATGTTTGCACAGATAGCGTTGTAGACATTTCCATGTTTAAACAGATAGCGGTGTAGATAATTCCATGTTTATAGATATAGCTGTGTAGATGTTTCAATGTTTATACAGATACGGTGGAGTTATTTCCTTGTTTATACAGATAGCGTTGTAGATATTTCCATGCTTATAGAGATACCGGTGTAGATATTTCCATGTTTATAGTGTTATCGGTGTAGATATTTCCATGTTTATTCAGATGGTGGTGTAGATATTTCCACGTTTTTACAGATGACCGTGAAGATATTTTAAAGTTTATACTGATAGCAGTGTAGATATTTCCATGTTTATACAGAAAGTGGTGTAGATATTACCATGTTTACACAGATAGCGGTGTAGATATTTAAATCTTTTCACAGATTGTGGTGTAGATATTTCCTACTTTACAAAGATAGCGGTGTAGATATTTCTATCTTTGAACAGATTGCAGTGTAGATATTTCCATCTTTACACAGATAGCAGTGTAGATATGTCAATGTTTACACAGATAGCGGAGTAGATGTTTCCATGTTTATACAGAAAGCGGTGGAGATATTTCCATGTTTATACAGATCGTGGTGTAGATATTTCCATGTTTATACAGATAGCAGTGGAGATAATTCCATGTTTACACAGATAGCGGTGGAGATATTACCAAGTTTATACTGATGGCGGTGTAGGTATTTCCATGTTTTCACAGATGGCGCTGTAGATATTTCCATGTTTATACAGATGACTGTGTTGTTATTTCCATGTTTATACAGAAGGCGGTTTAGGTATTTCCATATTTATAGAGTTAGCCTTGTAGATATTTCCATGTTTATACAGATAGTGGTGTAGACATTTCCATGTTTGTAGAGATAGCGGTGTAGATATTTCCATATTTATACAGATCTCGGTGTAGATATTTGCATGTTTATGCAGTTAGCGGTGTAGATATTTCCATGTTTATACAGATAGCAGTGTAGATATTTCCATTTTTATACAGATCGTGGTGTAGGTGTTTCCATGTTTATACAGATAAGAGTGCAGATATTTCCATGTTTATAAAAGTAGCGGTGTAGATATTTCCAAGTTTATACAGATCGCGGTGTAGACATTTCCATCATTCCACTGATGGCATTGTAGATATTTCTATGTTTATACAGACGGCGGCATAGATATTTCCATGTTTATACAGATGGCGGTGTAGATATTTCCATGTTTATGCAGATGGCGGTGTAGATATTTCCATGTTTATGGAAATGGCGGTGTAGATATTTATATGTTTGTAGAGATAGTGGTGTAGATATTTCAATGTTTATAGAGATGGCGGTGTACGTATTTCTATGTTAATAGAGATAGTGGTGTAGTTAATTCCATGTTTATAGAGATGGCAGTGCAGGTATTTCCATGTTTATACAGATATTGGTGTAGATATTTCCATGTTTATACAGATAGCGGTATACATATTTCCATGTTGATACAGATAGCAGTGTTGGTATTTCCATGTTATACAGATAGCGGTGTAGATATTTCCACGTTTATACTGCTCGCGGTGTAGATATTTCCATCTTTATACAGATAGCATTGAAAATATGTCCATGTTTATACAGATAGCGGTTTAGGTATTTCCATTTTACACAGATGGTGGTGTAGATAGTTCCATGTTAATGGAGATGGCGGTGTAGATATTTTCATGTTTATAAATATGTCAGTGTAGATATTTCCAGGTTTATAGAGATGGCTGTGTAGATATTTCCATGTTTATACAGATGGCGGCATAGATATTTACATGTTTATAGAGATAGCGGTGTATATATTTCCATATTTATAGAGATAGCAGTGTAGATATTTCCATGTTTATTCAGAGAGCGGTATAGATATTTCCATGTTTATACAGACAGCGGTGTATTTATTTCCATGTTTATACAGAGAGACTTGTAGATGTTTCCATGTTTATAGAGATCGTGGAGTTGATATTTCCACGCTTATACAGATAGTGGTGTTGGTATTTCCCTGTTTATACAGATAGCAGTGTAGATATTTCCATGTTTATACAGCTCGGGGTGCAGATATTTCCATCTTTATACAGACGGCAGTGTAGATATTTCCATGTTTACACAGATGGCGGTGTAGATAGTTCCATGTTTATGAAGATGGCGGTGTAGATATTTTCATGTTTAGAGAGATGGCGGTGTAGATATTTCCATGTTTATAGAGATTGTGGTGTAGATATTTCGATGTTTATAGAGATTGCAGTGAAGGTATTTCCATGTGTATAGAGATAGCGGTGCAGATGTTTCCATGTTTATACTTATGGCTCTGTAGTGATTTCCATGTGTATACAGACGGCAGTGTAGATATTTCCATGTTTATAGAGATGGTGGTGTACATATTTTCATGTATATACAGATGACTGTGTAGATATTTCCATGTTTACAGATGGCAGTGTAGATATTTCCATGTTTATAGAGATGGTGGTGTAGATATTTCCATGTATATACAGTTAACTGTGTAGATATTTCCACTTTTATACAGATAGCGGTGAAAATATTTCCATATATAAACAGAAATCGGTGGTGATATTTCCATGTTTATACAGAGAGCGATGTAGATATTTCCATGTTTATACAGATTGCTATGTAGGTATTTCCATGTTTATAGAGGTAGCGGTGTAGATATTTCCATGTTTATACAGATGGCTGTGTAGATATTTCCATGTGTATACATATGTCAATCTAGATATTTCAATGTTTATAGAGATGGTGGTGTAGATATTTCCATGTATATAAACATGACTTTGTAGATATTTGTATGTTTATACAGATGGCAGTGTAAATATTTCCATGTTTATAGAGATAACGGTGAAGAATTTCCATGTTTATACAGATAGCAGTGTAGATATTTCCATGTTTATGGAGATAGCGGTGTAGATATTTCCATATTTACACAGATAGCGGTTTAGATATTTCCATGTTTATAAATATTCCGGTGTAGATATTTCCCTGTTTATATAGATGGCGGTGTAGATATTTCCATGTTTATACAGATAGCGGCATAGATATTTCCATGTTTATACAGATAGCGGTGTAGATATTTCCATGTTTACAGAGTTAGCGGAGTAGATATTTCCATCTTTGCACAGATTGCGATTTTGATATTTCCATCTTTACACAGATAACGGTGTAGATATTTCCAAGTTTACACAGATAGCTGTGTAGTTATTTCCATGTTTACACAGATAGTTTTGCAGATATTTCCATGTTTATAGAGATAGCGGTGTAGATATTTCCATATTTATTCAGATAGCGGTGTAGATATTTCCATGTTTATACAGATAGCGGTGTAGATATTTCCATCTTAGAACACATTGCGGTGTATATCTTTCCACCTTTACACAGATTGCTGTGTAGATATTTCCAAGTTTACACAGATAGCTGTGTAGATATTTCCATGTTTACACAGATAGCGTTGTAGATATTTCCATGTTTATACACATAAGAGTGTAGATATTTCCATGTTTATACAGATAGCGGTGTAGATATTTCCATGTTTATAGAGATAGCGATGTTGACATTTCAATGTTTATACAGATAGCGGTGTAGATATTTCCATGTTTATACAGATAGTGGGGTAGATATTTCCATGTTTATACAGATAGCGGTGTACATATTTCCATGAGTATGCAGATAGCGGTGTAGATATTTCCATGTGTATACGGATGGCAGTGTAGATATTTCCATTTGTATACAGGTGGAGGTGTAGATATTTCCATGTTTATACAGATGACTGTGAAGATATTTCCATGTTTTTACCGATGGTCTTGTAGATATTTCCATGTTTATACAGATAGTGTTGTAGATATTTGCATGTTTATACAGATGGCTGTGTAGGTATTTCCATGTTTATACAGATGGTGGTGTAGATATTTCCATGTTTGTAGAGATAGCCATGTAGATATTTCTATGTTTATACAGATAGCGGTGTAGACATTTCCATGTTTATAGAGATAGCAGTGTATATATTTCCACATTTATACAGATAGCGGTGTACATATTTTCATGTTTATACAGATACCAGTGGAGATATCTCCATATTTGTACCGATAGCGGTGTAGATATTTCCATGTTTATAGAGATAGCGGTGTGGATAATTCCATATTTATACAGATAGCGGTGTAGAGAATTCCATGTTTATTCAAATGACGGTGTAGATATTTCCATGTTTATACAGATGGCGGTGTAGATATAAACATGTTTATACTGATAGCGGTGTAGATATTTCCCTGTTTAAACTGATAGCGGTGTAGATATTTCCATGTTTAAACAGATAGCGGTGTAGATATTTCCATGTTTATAAAGATAGCGTTGTAGATATTTCCATGTTTATACAGATCGTGGTGTCGATATTTCCATGTTTGTACAGATAGCGGTGTAGATATTTCCATGTTTATAGAGATGGCTTTGTAGATACTTCCATGTTTATACAGATGGCAGTGTTAATATTTCCATGTTTAGACATATAGTGGTGTAGATATTTCCATGTTTATTCAGATGACTGTTTAGTTATTTCCATGTTTTTACAGATGTCGGTTCAGATATTTCCATGTTTATAAAGCTAGCGGTGTAGACATTTCCATGTTCATAGAGATAGCGGTGTAGATATTTCCATATTTATTCAGATAGCTGTGTAGATATTCCCATGTTTATACAGACAGAGGTGTAGCTATTTCCATCTTTATGCAGATGTCGGTGTAGATATTTCCAACTTTCTACAGATGGCAGTGTAGATATTTCAATGTTTATAGAGATGGCAGTGTTGATAATTCCATGTTGATACAGAAGGCGTTGAAGTTATTTCCATGTTTATGCTGATGGCGTTGTAGATATTTTAAGGTTTGTAGAGATAGCGTTGTAGATAATTCCATGTTTATAGAGATGTCAGTGTAGGTATTTCCATATTTAAAGAGATAGTGGTGTAGATATTTCTATGTTTATACAGATAGAACTGTAGATATTTCCATGTTTATACATATAGTTGTGTTGGTAATTCCATGTTTATACAGATAGCAGTGTACAAATTTCCATGTTTCCACAGATGCCAGTGTAGATTCTTCCATGTTTATGGAGATGGCTGTGTAGATATTTTCATGTTTATAGAGATGGCGGTGTAGATATTTCCATGTTTATACAGATTGCTGTGTAGATATTTCCATGTATATAGAGATTGCGGTGTAGATGTTTCCATGTTTATACAGATAGCGGTGGAGATATTTCCATGTTTATACAGATCGTGGTGTAGATATTTCCATGTTTATGGAGATAGCGGTGTAGATATTTCCATATTTATACAGATAGCAGTGTAGATATTTCCATGTTTATTCAGATGGTGTTGTAGATATTTCCACGTTTATACAGATGGTGGTGTAGATATTTCTATGTTTATACTGATAGTGGTGTAGATATTTCCACGTTTATACACATAGTGTTGTAGATATTTCCATGTTTATACAGACAGCGGTTTAGATATCTACATGTTTACAGAGATAGAAGTGTAGATATTTCCATATTTGCACAGAGTGCGGTGTAGATATTTCCATCTTTACACAGATAGCGGTGTACGTATTTCCATGTTTACACAGATAGCTGTGTAGATATTTCCATGTTTACACAGATAGTGTTGTAGATATTTCCATGTTTATACAGATAGTGTTTTAGATATTTCCATGTTTATTCAGATAGCGGTAGAGATCTTTCCATGTTTATACAGATGGCCGTGGATATATTTCCATCTTTATACAGATGGCAGTGTAGATATTTCCAAGTTTATACACATAGCAGTGTAGATATTTCCATGTTTGTACAGATAGCGGTGTAGATATTTGCATGTTTATACAGGTAGAGGTGTAGATATTTCCATGTTTATGCAGATCGTGGTGTAGATATTTCCATGTTTATGCAGATGGTCGTGTAGATATTTCCATGTATATTGAGATGGCGGTGTAGATATTTCTATGTTTATAGAGATAGCGGTGTAGATAATTCCATGTTTATAGAGATGGTGGTGTAGGTATTTCCATGTTTATAGAAATAGTGGTGTAGATATTTCCATGTTTATTCAGATAGCGATGTAGATATTTCTATGTTTATACAGATACTGGTGTTGATATTTCCATGTTTATACACATAGCGGTGTAGACATTTCCATGTTTATTCAGCTCGCGGTGTAGATATTTCCATGTTTATAAAGATGTCATTGTAGCTTTTTCCATGTATATGCAGATAGCGGTGAAGATATTTCCATTATATACAGAGAGAGGTGTAGATATTTCCATTTTTATACAGATCGTGCTGTATACGTTTCCATGTTTATACAGATAGCGGTGTAGATATTTCCATGTTTACACAGATAGCTGTGTAGATATTTCCATGTTTATACAGATAGCGTTGTAGATATTTCCATGTTTATACAGACAGCGGTGTAGATATTTACATGTTTATACAGATAGCGGTGTAGATGTTTCCATGTTTATACAGATCGCGGTGTAAATATTTCCATGTTTATGCAGATGGCATTGTAGATATTTCCATGTTTATAGAGATGGCGGTGTAGATATTTCTAAGTTTATAGAGATAGCTGTGTAGATAATTCCATGTTTATAGAGATGGTGGTGTAGGTTTTTCCATGTTTATTCAGATAGCGGTGTACATATTTCCATGCTTATACAGGTAGTGGTGTTGATTTTCCATGTTTATACACATAGCGGTGTAGACATTTCCATGTTTATTCAGCTCGCGGTGCAGGTATTTCCATGTTTATACAGATGGCAGTGTAGGTATTTCCATGTTTATGCAGATAGCGGCGTAGTTATTTCCATGTTTATACAGATAGCAGTTTAGATCTTTCCATGTTTATAGACATAGCGGTGTAGTTATTTCCATGTGTATTCAGATAGCGGTGCAGATGTTTCCAAGTTTATACTGATGGCTGTGTAGATATTTCCATGTGTATGCACATGGCAGTGTAGATATTTCCATGTTTATAGAGATGTTGGTGTAGATATTTCCATGTATACACAGATGACTGTGTAGATATTTCCATGTTTATACAGATGGTGGTGTAGATATTTCCATGTTTATACAGATAGCGGTGTAGTTATTTCCATGTTTATACAGATACCGGTGCAGATATTTCCATGTTTACAGAGATAGCGGTGTAAATATTTCTATGTTTGCAAAGATTGCGTTGCAGATATTTCCATCTTTGCAAAAATAGCGGTGTAGATATTTCCATGTTTACACAGGTAGCTGTGTAGACATTTGCATGTTTACACAGATAGCGTTGTAGATATTTCCATGTTTATACTGATAGCGGTATAGATATTTCCATGACTATACAGATAGCTGTGTACCTGTCTCCAGGTTTATACAGATGATTGTGTAGGTATTTCCATGTTAATGAAGATTTCGGTGTAGATATTTCCATGTTTTTACAGATGGCGGTGTAGATATTTCCATGTATATACAGATAGCGGTGTGGATATTTCCATGTTTATACAGACAGTGGTGTAGATATTACCATGTTTACACAGATAGCGGTTTAGATATTTCCATCTTTGCACAGATTGCGGTGTAGATATTTCCATCTTTACAAAGATAGCGGTGTAGATATTTCCATGTTTACACAGATTGCGGTGTGGATATTTCCATGTTTACACAGATAGTGGTGTAGATATTTCCATGTTTATTCAGATAACTGTGTAGGTATTACCATGTTTATAGAGAGGACAGTGTGGATGTTTCTATGTTTATACTGACGGCGGTGAAGTTACTTTCATGTTTATACAGATGGCGGTGTAGATATTTCCATTTTCATACAGATCGTGGTGTATATGTTTCCATGTTTATATATATAGCGGCGTAAATATTTCCATGATTACACAGATAGTGTTGTAGATATTTCCATGTTTATACAGACAGCGGTGTAGATATTTCCATGTTTATACAGATAGCGGTGTACATGTTTCCATGTTTATACAGATAGCGGTGGAGATATTTCCATTTTTATACAGATCGTGGTGTAGATATTTCCATGTTCATGGTGATAGTGGTGTAGATATTTCCATATTTATACAGATAGTGGTGTAGATATTTCCATGTTTATTCAGATGGCGGTGTAGATATTTCCATGTTTATACAGATAACGGTGCAGATATTTCCATGTTTATAGAGATAGCGGTGTAAATATTTCCATGTTTGCACAGACTGCGGTGCAGATATTTCCATCTTTACACAAATAGCGGTGTAGATATTTCCATGTTTACACAGATAGCTGTGTAGATGTCACCATGTTTATACAGATGATTGTGTAGTTATTTCCATGTTTATACAGATTGCGGTGTGGATATTTCCATGTTTTACAGATTTCGGTGTAGATTTTACCATGTTTATACAGATAGCGGTGTGGATATTTCCATGCTTATAGAGACAGCGGTGTAGATATTACCATGTTTACACAGATAGCCGTTTAGTTATTTCCATCTTTGCACAGATTGCGATGTAGGTATTTCCATCTTTACAAAGATAGCGGTGTAGATATTTCCTTTTTTACACAGATTGCGGTGCAGATATTTCCCTGTTTACACAGATAGTGGTGTAGAAGTTTCCATGTTTATACAGATAACTGTGTAGGTATTTCCATGTTTATACAGATGGCAGTGTAGGTATTTGTACGTTTATGCAGATGGCGGTGCAGATATATTCATGTTTATACAGATGGCGCTGTAGATATTTCCAGGTTCATGCAGATGGCGGTGTAGATATTTCCATGTTTTTGAGATGGCGGTGTAGATATTTCTATGTTTATACAAATAGTGGTGTAGAAATTTCCATGTGTATAAAGATGGCAGTGTACGTATTTCCATGTTTATAGAAATAGCTTTGAAGATATTTCCATGTTTATACAGATAGCGGTGTAGATATTTCCACGTTTATAGAGATAGTGGTGTTGGTATGTCCATGTTTATACGGATAGTGGTGTAGATATTTCCATGTTTATACAGCTCGCGGTGTTGATATTTCCATCTTTATACAGATGGAAGTGTAGGTATTTACATGTTTATGCAGATAGCCGTGTAGATATTTCCATGTTTATACAGATAGAGGTGTAGCTATTTCCATGTTTATACAGATGACTGTGTAGATATTTCCATGTTTTCACAGATGGTGGTGTAGATATTTCCATGTTTATACAGAGGGCAATGCAGATATTTACATCTTTATAGAGATAGCGGTGAAGATATTTCCATTTTTGCACAGATTGCGGCGTAGGTATTTCCATCTTTAGATAGATAGCGCTGTAGATATTTCCATGTTTACACAGATAGCTGTGTAGGTATTTCCATGTTTATACAGATCGCGGTGTATACATTTCCATGTATCCACAGATGGCAGTGTAGATATTTCTAAGTTTATACAGATGGCAGCATAGATATTTCCATGTTTATACAGATGGCTGTGTAGATATTTCTATGTTTATAGAGATACCGGTGTAGATAATTCCATGTTTATAGATATGGCGGTGTAGGTATTTCAATGTTCATAGACATATTGGTGTAGGTATTTCCATGTTTATACAGATAGCGGTGTAGAGATTTCTATGTTTATACAGATCGTGGTGTAGATATTTCCATCTTTATGCAGATGGCAGTGTAGATATTTCCATGTTTATAGAGATAGCGGTTAAGATATTTCCATTTTTACACAGATGGTGGAGTAGATAGTTCCATGTTTATGGAGATGGCTGTGTAGATATTTTCATGTTTATAAAGATGGCGGTGTAGATATTTCCAGGCTTATATAGATGGCGCTGTAGATATTTCCATGTTTATAGAGATAGCTGTGTAATTATTTCCATGTGTATAGGGAAAGCGGTGTAGGTATTCCCAACTTTATACAGATGGCTGTGTAGATATTTCCACGTTTATACAGATGGCTGTCTAGCTATTTCCAGGTTTATAGAGATGCTGGTGCAGATATTTCCATGTTTATACAGATGACTGTGTAGATATTTCCATGTTTATACAGATTGCGGTGTAGATATTTCCATGTTTACAGAGATAGCGGTCTATATATTTCCATATTTACACTGATAGCGGTGTAAATATTTCCATGTTTATTCAGATGGCAGTGTAGATATTTCCATGTTTATACAGATAGCGGTGTGGCTATTTCTACATTTATACAGATAGCGGTGCAGATATATCCATGTTTATACAGATGTCTTTGTAGATAATTCCATGTTTATACTGATGGCATTGTAGATATTTCCATGTTTATACAGATAGTGGTGTAGATATTTCCATGTTCATACAGATGACTGGGTAGGTATTTCCATGTTAATACAGATGGCGGCGTAGATATTTCCATGTTTGTAGAAATGTCCATGTAGATAATTCCATGTTTTTAAAGATAGCGGTGAAGACATTTTCATGTTTATAGAGATAGCGGTATAGATATTTCCATGTTCATAAAGATGGCGGTGTAGCTATTTCCATGTTTATAGAGATAGCGGTATAGATACTTCCATATTTATACAGATAGCGGTGTAGATATTTCCACGTTTATAGAGATAGTCGTGTTGGTATGTCCATGTATATACAGATAGCGTTGTAGATATTTCCATGTTTGTACAGCTCGCGGTGTAGGTATTTCCATCTTTATAGAGATGTCAGTGTAGGTATTTCCATGTTTATGCAGATAGCTTTGAAGATATTGCCATGTTTTTAAAGATAGTGTTGTATATATTTCCATCTTTGCACAGATTGTGGAGCAGATATTTCCATCTTTAAACAGATAGCGGTGTAGATATTTCCATGTTTACACAGATAGAGTTGTAGACATTTCCATGTTTAAACAGATAGCGGTGTAGATAATTCCATGTTTATAGATATAGCTGTGCAGATCTTTCAATGTTTATACAGACAGCGGTGGAGTTATTTCCTTGTTTATACAGATAGCGGTGTAGATATTTCCATGCTTATAGAGATACCGGTGTAGATAGTTCCATGTATATAGTGTTAGCGGTGTAGATATTTCCATGTTTATTCAGATGGTGGTGTAGATATTTCCACGTTTTTACAGATGGCAGTGTAGATATTTCCATGTTTATACAGATAGCAGTGTAGATATTTCCATGTTTATACATAGAGCGGTGTGGATATTACCATGTTTACACAGATAGCGGTGTAGATATTTAAATCTTTGCACAGATTGCAGTGTAGATATTTCCTACTTTACAAAGATAGCGGAGTAGATATTTCCATGTTTAACAGATAGCGTTGTAGATATTTGCATGTTTATACAGATAGCGGTGTAGATATTTCCATGTTTATAGTGAAAGCGGTGTACATGTTTCCATGTTTATACAGAGAGCGGTGGAGATATTTCCATGTTTATACAGATCCTGGTGTAGATATTTCCATGTTTATACACATAGCAGTGGAGATAATTCCATGTTTACAGATAGCGGTGGAGATATTACCATGTTTATACTGATGGCGGTGTAGGTATTTCCATGTTTTCACAGATGGCGCTGTAGATATTTCCATGTTTATACTGATGACTGTGTTGTTATTTCCATGTTTATACCGAAGGCGGTTTAGGTATTTCCATATTTATAGAGTTAGCCTTGTAGATATTTCCATATTTATACAGATCTCGGTGTAGATATTTCCGTGTTTATACAGTTAGCGGTGTAGATATCTCCATGTTTATACAGATAGCTGTGTAGATATTTCCATTTTTATACAGTTCGTGGTGTAGATATTTCCATGTTTATACAGATAGCTGTGTAGATATTTCCATGTTTATCTAAGTAGCGGTGCAGATATTTCCAAGTTTATACAGATCGCGGTGTAGACATTTCCATCTTTCCACAGATGGCAGTGTAGATATTTCTATGTTTATACACACGGCGGCATAGATATTTCCATGTTTATACAGATGGCGCTGTAGATATTTCCATGTTTATGCAGATGGCGGTGTAGATATTTCCATGTTTATAGAAATGGCAGTGTAGATATTTATATGTTTGTAGAGATAGTGGTGTAGATATTTCCATGTTTATAGACATGGCGGAGTAGGTATTTCTTTGTTTATAGAGATATTGGTGTAGATAATTCCATGTTTATAGAGATGGCAGTGCAGGTATTTCCATGTTTATAGAGATAGCCGTGAAAATATTTCCATGTTTATACAGATGGCTGTGTAGATATTTCCATGTGTATAAGGATGGCAGGGTAGATATTTCCATGTTTTCACAGATGGAGGCGAAGATATTTCCATGTTTACACAGAAGACTGTTTAGATATTTCCATGTCTTTACAGATGGTGTAGTAGATATTTCCATGTGTATACAGATAGCGGTGTGGCTATTTCCATGTTTATACAGATAGTGATCTAGATATTTCCATGTTTATACAGATAGCGGTGTAGATATTTCCACGTTTATAGAGATAGTCGTGTTGGTATGTCCATGTATATACAGATAGCGTTGTAGATATTTCCATGTTTGTACAGCTCGCGGTGTAGGTATTTCCATCTTTATAGAGATGTCAGTGTAGGTATTTCCATGTTTATGCAGATAGCGGTGTAGATATATCCATGTTTATGCAGATAGCAGTATAGGTTTTCCATGTTTATAGAGATAGCGGTGTAGATATTTCCATGTTTATACAGATGACTGTGTAGACTTTTCCATGTGTATTCAGATGGCAGTGTAGATATTTCCATATTTATAAAGATATCGTTGTCGATATTTCCATGTTTATAGGGATAGCGGTGTAGATATTTCCATGTTTATAGAGATGGCTATGAGGATATTTCCATGTTTATACAGATGGCAGTGTAGATATTTCCATGTTTATACAGACAGTGGTGTAGATATTTCCATGTTTATACAGATGACTGTGTAGATATTTCCATGTATATACAGAAGGCAGTGAAGATATTTCCAAGTTCATACAGATATCCATGTAGATATTTCCATATTTGTACAGATAGCTGTGTAGACATTTCCATGTTTATAGAGATAGCGGTGTGGATATTTCCATATTTATTCAGATAGCGGTGTAGATATCTCCATTTTTATACAGGAAGTAGTGTAGATATCTCCATGTTTATACAGATAACGGTGTAGATATTTCCATCTTTCTACAGATGGCAGTGTAGATATTTCTACGTTTATACAGATGTCGGTGCAGATATTTCCATTTTTACACAGATCGCGGTGTAGATATTTCCATGTTTATGCAGATGGCGGTGTAGATATTTCCATGTTTACTGAGATTGCGTTGTAGATATTTCTATGTTTATAGAGATAGTGGTGTAGATAATTCCATGTTTATAGAGATGGCGGTGTAGGTATTTCCATGTTTATAGAGATAGTGGGATAGATATTTCCATGTTTACAGTCAGCGCTGTAGATATTTCCAAGTTTATACAGATAGTGGTGTTGGTAATACCATGTTTATACACATAGCTGTGTAGATATTTCCATGTTTATACAGCTCGCGGTGTAGATATTTCCATCTTTATATAGATGTCAGTGTAGTAATTTCCATGTTTTTGCAGATAGTGGTGTAGATATTTCCATTTTTATACAGATAGCGGTGTAGTTATTTCCATGTTTATAGAGATAGGGGTGTTGGTATTTCCATGTGTATACAGATAGCTGTGCAGATGTTTCCAAGTTTATACTGATGGCTGTGTAGATATTTCCACGTGTATACACATCGTCATGTAGATATTTCCATGTCTATAGAAATGGTGTTGTAGATATTTCCAGGTATACACAGATGACTGTGTAGATGTTTCCATGTTTCTACAGATGGCGGTGTAGATATTTCCATGATTATAGAGATAGCGGTGTTGATATTTCCATGTTTATACAGATAGCTTTGAAGATATTGCCATGTTTTTAAAGATAGTGTTGTATATATTTCCATCTTTGCACAGATTGTGGAGCAGATATTTCCATCTTTAAACAGATAGCGGTGTAGATATTTCCATGTTTACACAGATAGAGTTGTAGACATTTCCATGTTTAAACAGATAGCGGTGTAGATAATTCCATGTTTATAGATATAGCTGTGGAGATCTTTCAATGTTTATACAGACAGCGGTGGAGTTATTTCCTTGTTTATACAGATAGCGGTGTAGATATTTCCATGCTTATAGAGATACCGGTGTAGATAGTTCCATGTATATAGTGTTAGCGGTGTAGATATTTCCATGTTTATTCAGATGGTGGTGTAGATATTTCCACGTTTTTACAGATGGCAGTGTAGATATTTCCATGTTTATACAGATAGCAGTGTAGATATTTCCATGTTTATACATAGAGCGGTGTGGATATTACCATGTTTACACAGATAGCGGTGTAGATATTTAAATCTTTGCACAGATTGCAGTGTAGATATTTCCTACTTTACAAAGATAGCGGAGTAGATATTTCCATGTTTAACAGATAGCGTTGTAGATATTTGCATGTTTATACAGATAGCGGTGTAGATATTTCCATGTTTATAGTGAAAGCGGTGTACATGTTTCCATGTTTATACAGAGAGCGGTGGAGATATTTCCATGTTTATACAGATCCTGGTGTAGATATTTCCATGTTTATACACATAGCAGTGGAGATAATTCCATGTTTACAGATAGCGGTGGAGATATTACCATGTTTATACTGATGGCGGTGTAGGTATTTCCATGTTTTCACAGATGGCGCTGTAGATATTTCCATGTTTATACTGATGACTGTGTTGTTATTTCCATGTTTATACCGAAGGCGGTTTAGGTATTTCCATATTTATAGAGTTAGCCTTGTAGATATTTCCATATTTATACAGATCTCGGTGTAGATATTTCCGTGTTTATACAGTTAGCGGTGTAGATATCTCCATGTTTATACAGATAGCTGTGTAGATATTTCCATTTTTATACAGTTCGTGGTGTAGATATTTCCATGTTTATACAGATAGCTGTGTAGATATTTCCATGTTTATCTAAGTAGCGGTGCAGATATTTCCAAGTTTATACAGATCGCGGTGTAGACATTTCCATCTTTCCACAGATGGCAGTGTAGATATTTCTATGTTTATACACACGGCGGCATAGATATTTCCATGTTTATACAGATGGCGCTGTAGATATTTCCATGTTTATGCAGATGGCGGTGTAGATATTTCCATGTTTATAGAAATGGCAGTGTAGATATTTATATGTTTGTAGAGATAGTGGTGTAGATATTTCCATGTTTATAGACATGGCGGAGTAGGTATTTCTTTGTTTATAGAGATATTGGTGTAGATAATTCCATGTTTATAGAGATGGCAGTGCAGGTATTTCCATGTTTATAGAGATAGCCGTGAAAATATTTCCATGTTTATACAGATGGCTGTGTAGATATTTCCATGTGTATAAGGATGGCAGGGTAGATATTTCCATGTTTTCACAGATGGAGGCGAAGATATTTCCATGTTTACACAGAAGACTGTTTAGATATTTCCATGTCTTTACAGATGGTGTAGTAGATATTTCCATGTGTATACAGATAGCGGTGTGGCTATTTCCATGTTTATACAGATAGTGATCTAGATATTTCCATGTTTATACAGATAGCGGTGTAGATATTTCCATGTTTATACAGATAGCGGTATAGAAATATCCATGTTTATAAAGACCGTGGTGTAGATATTTCCATGTGTATAAAGATAGCGGTGTAGATATTTACATGTTTATACAGATAGCGGTGTAGATATTTCCATGTTTACAGAGAACGACGTGTATAGTGTTGTAGCTATTTCCATGTTTATACAGATAGCGGTGTAGATATTTCCTTGTTTTTAAAGATAGGGGTGTAGATATTTCCATGTTTATACAGATAGCGGTGGAGATATTTCCATGTTTATACAGATAGCGCTGTAGATATTTCCATGTTTATACAGATAGCGGTGTAGATATTTCCATGTTTATACAGATAGCGGTGTGGCTATTTCCACTTTCTACAGGTGGCAGTGTAGATATTTCCATGTTTATACTGATGGAGTTGTAGATATTTCCATGTTTTTACAGTTGGCGGTGTAGATATTTCTACGTTTATACAGACAGCGGTGTGGCTATTTCCATGTTTATGCAAATAGCGATGTAGATATTTCCATGTTTATAGAGATGGCAGTGTAGATATTTCCATGTTTATACAGATAGCGGTGTAGGTATTTCCATGTTTATACAGATAGTGTTGTAGTTTTTTCCATGTTTCTACAGATGACTCTGTAGGTATTTCCATGTTTATACAGATGGCTGTGTAGATATTTCCATGTTTATAGAGATAGCCATGTAGATATTTCCATGTTTATACAGATAGCGGTGTAGACATTTCCATGCTTATAGAGATAGCGATGTAGTTATTTCCATGTTTATACAGATAGCGGTGTAGATATTTCCATGTTTACACAGATAGCAGTGTGGACACTTCCATGTTTATACAGATAGCGGTGGAGATATTTCCATGTTTATTCAGATAGCGGTGTAGATATTTCCATGTTTATACAGATAGCGGTGTTGGTATTTTCATGTTTATAGAGATAGCGGGGTAGATATTACATTGTTTATAAAGATGGCTGTGTAGATATTTCCATGTGTATACAGATGGCAGTGTAGGTATTTCCATGTTTATACAGATGGAGGTGTAGATATTTCCATGTTTATACAGATGACTGTGTAGTTATTTCCACGTTTTTACAGATGGTGGTGTAGATAATTCCATGTGTATAGAGATAGCCATGGAGATATTTCCATGTTTATACAGATAGCGGTGTAGACATTTCCATGTTTATAGAGATAGCGGTGTAGATATTTCCATATTTATACAGATAGCGGTGTAGATATTTCCATGTTTATACAGATAGTGGTGGAGATATTTCCATGTTTATAAAGATAGTGTTGGAGATATTTCCATGTTTATAGAGATGGCGGTGTAGATATTTCCAAGTTTATACAGATAGCGGTGTAGATATTTCCAAGTTTAAATAGATAGCGGTGTACATATTTCCATGTTTATACAGATTTCTGTGTAGGTTTTTCCATGTTTATACAGATAGCGGTGCAGATATTTCCATGTTTATACAGATGGCTTTGTAGATATTTCCATGTGTATACAGATGGCAGTGTAGTTATTTCCATGTTTCTACAGATGTAGGTGTAGGTATTTCCATGTTTACACATGACTGTGTAGATATTTCCATGTTTATACAGATAGTGGTGTAGATATTTCCATGTTTATACAGATGACTGTGTAGGTAATTCCATGTTTATACAGATGGCGGTGTAGATATTTCCATGTTTATACAGATAGCGGTGTAGTCATTTCCATGTTTATAGAGATAGCGCTGTAGATATTTCCAAGGTTATACAGATAGCGGTGTAGTTATTTCCATGTTTATACAGATAGTGGTGGAGATATTTCCATGTTTATAGAGATAGCGGTGGAGATATTTCCATGTTTATAGGGATGGCAGTGTAGACATTTCCAAGTTTATACAGATTGCGCTGTAGATATTTCCATGTTTATACAGATAGCGGTGTAGATATTAACATGTTTATACACATAGTGGTGTAGGTATTTCCATGTTTATTGAGACAGCGGTGTAGATATTTCGATATTTATACAGATGTCTGTGTAGATATTTCCATGTGAATACAGATGGCAGAGTAGATATTTCCATGTTTATACAGATGGAGTTGTAGATATTTCCATGTTTATACAGATGACTGTGCAGATATTTCCATGTTTTTACAGTTGGCCGTGTAGTCATTTCCATGTTTATACAGATAGGGGTTTGGCTATTTCCATGTTTATGTAGATAGTGATGTATATATTTCCATGTTTATAGAGATGGCTGTGTTGATATTTCCATGTTTATAGAGATGGCAGTGTAGACATTTAAATGTTTATACAGATGACTTTGTAGATATTTCCATGTTTATACAGATGACTGTGTAGGTATTTCCATGTTTATACCGATGGCGGTGTAGATATTTACATGTTTATAGAGATAGAAAAGTAGATATTTCCATGTTTATACAGATAGCGGTGTAGACATTTCCATGTTTATAGAGATAGCTGTGTATATATTTCCATATTTATTCACATAGCAGTGTGGCTATTTCCATGTTTATAGAGATAGCGATGTAGATATTTCCATGTTTGTAGATATGGCTGTGTATATATTTACATGTTTATACAAATGGCAGTGTAGATATTCCCATGTTTATACAGATAGTGGTGGAGATATTTCCATGTTTATACAGACGACAGTGTAGGTATTTCCATGTTTATACAGATGGACGTGTAGATATTTCCATGTTAATAGAGATAGCCATGTAGATGTTTCCGTGTTTATACAGATAGTGGTGTAGACATTTCCATGTTTATAGAGATAGTGGTGAAGATATTTCCATATTTATACAGATAGCAGTGTAAATATTTCAAGTTTATACAGATATCGATGTAGATATTTCCATGTTTATACAGATAGCGGTGTAGATATTTCCATGTTTATACAGAGATTGGTGTAGTTATTTCCATGTTTTTTCAGATAGCGGCGGAGATGTTTCCATGTTTATACAGATAGCGGTGTGGGTGTTTCCATGTTTATAGAGATAGCGGTGAAGTTATTTCCAAGTTTATACAGATGGCATTGTAGATATTTCCAATTTTATAGGGATAGTGTTGTAGATATTTCCATGTCTATACAGAAGACTTTGTAGCTAATTCCAAGTTTATACAGATGGCGGTGTAGATATTTCCATGTTTACAGAGATAGACATGTAGATATTTTAATGTTTATGCTGATAGCGGTGTAGATATTTCCATGTTCACAGAGATAGAGGTGTAGATATTTCCATATTTGCACAGATTACCGTGTAGATATTATCATCTTCACACAGATAGCGGTGTACATATTTCCATGTTTACACAGACAGCTGTGTAGATACTCCCATGTTTACACAGAGAGTGTTGTAGACATTTCCATGTTAATACAGATAGCGGTGGAGATATTTCCATGTTTATACAGATAGTAGTTGAGATATTTCCATGTTTATAGACATGGCCGTGTAGATATTTCCAAGTTTATACAGATAGCAGTGTAGATATTTCCATGTTTATGCAGATAGTGGTGTAGATATTTCCATGTGTATAAGGATGGCAGTGTAGATATTTCCATGTTTATACAGATGGAGGTGAAGGTATTTCCATGTTAATACAGATGACTGTGTAGATATTTCCATGTTTTTATTGATGGCGGAGTAGATATTTCCGTGTTTATACAGATAGCGGTGTGGCTATTTCCATGTTTATACAGCTAGTGATGTAGATATTTCCATGTTTATACAGATAGCGGTGTAGATATTTCCAGATTTATACAGATAGCGGTGTAGATATATCCATGTTTATACAGACCGTGGTGTAGATATTTCCATGTTTATACAGATAGCAGTGTAGATATTTACATGTTCATACAGATAGCGGTGTAGATATTTCCATGTTTACAGAGATAGACGTGTAGATATTTCCATATTTGCAGAGATTGCGGTGTAGATATTTCCATCTTCACACAAATAGCGGTGTACATATTTCCATGTTTACACAGACAGCTGTGTAGATATTTCCATGTTTACACAGATAGTGTTGTAGCTATTTCCATGTTTATACAGATAGCGGTGTAGATATTTCTTTGTTTATAAATTTAGCGGTGTAGATATTTCCAGGTTTATACAGATAGCGGTGGAGATATTTCCATGTTTATACAGATAGCATTGTAGATATTTCCATGTTTATACAGATAGCGGTGTAGATATTTCCATGTTTATACAGATAGCGGTGTGGCTATTTCCACTTTATACAGATGGCAGTGTAGATATTTCCATGTTTATACAGATGGAGGTGTAGATATTTCAATGTTTATACAGATGACTCTGTGGATATTTCCATGTTTTTACAGTTGGCGGTGTAAATATTTCCATGTTTATACAGACAGCGGTGTGGCTATTTCCATGTTTATGCAAATAGCGATGTAGATATTTCCATGTTTACAGAGATGGCAGTGTAGATATTTCCATGTTTATACAGATCGCAGTGTAGATATTTCCATGTTTATACAGATAGTGGTGTAGACATTTCCATGTATATAGAGAGAGCGGTGAAGATATTTCCAAATTTACACAGATAGCGGCGTAGTTATTTCCAAGTTTATGCAGATAGCGGTGTAGATATTTACATGTTTGTACAGACAGCGTTGTAGATATTTCCATGTTTATACAGATAGCGGTGTGGCTATTTCCATGTTTGTAGAGATAGTGATGTAGATATTTCCATGTTTATAGAGATGGCAGTGTAGATATTTCCATATTTACACAGGTAGCGGTGGATATATTTCCATGTTTATGCAGATATCGTTGGAGATATTTCCATGTTTATACAAATAGCGGTGGAGATATTTACGTGTTTATACAGATGGTGGTGTAGATATTTCCAAGTTTATGCAGATAGCGTTGGAGATATTTCCAAGTTTATAGAGATAACGGTGTAGATATTTCCATGTGGATACAGATAGCGGTGTAGATATTTCCATGTTTATAGAGACAGCGGTGTAGATATTTCCATATTTATACAGATAGCGGTGTAGACATTTCTATGTTTATTCAGATGGCTGTGTAGACATTTCCATGTTTATACAGATAGCGGTGTAACTATTTCCATTTTTATACAGATGGCAGTGTAGATATTTCCGTGTTTATAGGGATGAAGGTGTTGATATTTCCATGTTTATAAAGATGGCTTTGTAGATATTTCCATGGTTACACAGATAATGCTGTAGATATTTCCATGTTAAATAGATGACGGTGTAGGTATTTCCATGTTTATACTGATGGCGGTGTAGATATTTCCATGTTTACACAGATAGCCATGTAGACATTTCCATGTTTATACAGATAGCGGTGTAGGCATTTCTATGTTTATAGAGATAGCGCTGTGGATATTTCCAGGTTTATATAGATAGCGGTTTAGATATTTCCATGTTTATACATATAGCGGTGGAGTTATTTCCATGTTTATACAGATAGCGGTGGAGATATTTCCATGTTTATACAGATAGTGGTGTAGATATTTCCATGTCTATACAGATGACTGTGTAGTTAATTCCATGTTTATAAAGATGGCGGTGTAGATATTTCCATGTTTATACACATAGCGGTGTACGTTCTTCCATGTTTATAGAGATAGCGGTGTAGATATTTCCATGTTTATACAGATAACGGTGTAGGTATTTCCATGTTTATACAGATGGCATTGTAGATATTTCCATTTTTATACAGATAGTGGTGTAGATATTTCCATGTCTATAGAGATGACTGTGTAGTTAATTCCATGTTTATAAAGATGGCGGTGTAGATATTTCCATGTTTATAGAGATAGCCATGTAGATATTTGCATGTTTATACGGATAGCGGTGTAGATATTTCCATGTTTACAGAGATAGAGTTGAAGATATTTCCATATTTGCACAGATTGCCATGTAGATATTTAAATCTTCACACAGATAGCAGTGTACATACTTCCATGTTTACACAGACAGCTGTGTAGATATTTCCATGTTTACACAGATAGTGTTGTAGATATTTCCATGTTTATACAGATAGCGGTGGAGATATTTCCATGTTTATACAGATAGCGCTGTAGATATTTCCATGTTTATACAGACAGCGGTGTAGATATTTCCATGTTTATACAGACAGCGGTGTAGATATTTCCATGTTTATACAGATGGAGGTGTAGATATTTCCATGTTTATACAGATAGCGGTGGAGATATTTCCATGTTTATTCAGATGGCGGTGTAGATATTTCCATGTTTATACAGATAGCGGTGTGGCTATTTCCATTTTTATACAGATGGCAGTGTAGGTATTTCCATGTTTATACAGATGGAGGTGTTGGTATTTCCATGTTTATACAGATGACTGTGTTGATATTTCCATCTTTTTACAGATGACGGTGTAGATATTTCCATGTTTATACAGATAGCGGTGTGCCTGTTTCCATGTTTATGCAGATAGTGATGTAGATATTTCCATGTTTATAGAGATGGCTGTGTAGATATTTCCATGTTTATAGAGATGGCATTGTTGATATTTCCATGTTTATACAGATAGTGGTGAGGATATTTCCATGTTTATACAGATGACTGTGTAGGTATTTCCATGTATCTACAGATGGCGGTGTAGATATTTCCATGTTTATAGAGATAGCCTTGTAGATATTTCCATGTTTATACAGATAGCGGTGTAGACATTTCCATGTTCATAGAGACAGCGGTGAAGTTATTTCCCTATTTAAAAAGATAGCGGTGTAGATATTTCTAAGTTTATACAGATAGCGGTGTGGATATTTCCATGTTTATACAGATAGCGGTGGAGATATTTCCATGTTTATACAGATAGCGGTGTAGGTATTTCCATGTTTATAGAGATAGCGGTGATGTTATTTCCATGTTTATACAGATGGTATTGTAGATATTTCCATGTTTATACAGATAGTGGTGTAGATATATCTATGTTTATACACATGACTGTGTAGTTAATTCCACGTTTATAAAGATGGCGGTGTAGATATTTCAAAGTTTATAGAGATAGCCATGTAGATACTTCCATGTTTATACAGATAGCGGTGTACATATTTCCATGTTTACACAGACAGCTGTGTAGATATTTCCATGTTTACACAGATAGTGTTGTAGATACTTCCATGTTTATACAGATAGCGGTGTAGATATATCCATGTTTATACAGACCGTGATGTAGATATTTCCATGTTTATACAGATAGTGGTGTAGATATTTTCATGTTTATACAGATAGCGGTGTAGGAATTTCCATGTTTACAGAGATAGAGGTGTAGATATTTCCATATTTGCCAAGAGTGCGGTGTAGATATTTCCATCTTCACACAGATGGCGTTGTACATATTTCCATGTTTACACAGAGAGCTGTGTAGATATTTCCATGTTTAAACAGATTGCGGTGCAGATATTTCCTTATTCACACAGATGGTGGTGTAGATGTTTCTATGTTTATACAGATGGCGTTGTAGTTAGTTCCATATTTATGGAGATGACAGTGTAGATATTTTCATGTATATAGAGATGGCAGTGTAGATATTTCCATGTTTATAGAGATAGCAGTGTAGATATTTACATGCTTATACAGATGGCTGTTTAGATATTTCCATGTGTATACAGATGGCATTGTAGATATTTCCATGTTTATACAGATGACTGTATAGGTATTTCCATGTTTTTACAGATGGCAGTGCAGATATTTCCATGTTTATAGAGATAGCGGTGTAGATATTTCCATGTTTGTACACATGGCGGTGTTGATATTTCCATGTATACACAGATGGCTGTGTAGATATTTCCATGTTTATACAGATGACAGCGTGGATATTTCCATGGGCATGCATATGGCGGTGTAGATATTTCCATGTTTATACAGATAGCGGTGCAGATATTTCCATATTTGTACAGATGGCGGTGTTGATATTTCCATCTATACAGAGATGACCGTGTAGATATTTCCATGTTTATACAGATGGCGGCACAGATATATCCATGGATAGGTAGATGGCGGTGTAGATATTTCCATGTTTACACAGATGGCGGTGTAGATATTTCCATGTTTATACAGATAACTTTGTAAGTATTTCCATGTTTATACAGATAGGGATGTAGATATTTCCATGTTTATAGAGATGGCGGTGTAGATATTTCCATGTTTATACAGATCACGGTGTAGATATTTCCTTGTTTATACTAATAGCGGTGTAGTTATTTCCATGTTTATACAGACAGCGGTGTACACATTTCCATATATATACAGATGGCTGTGTAGATATTTCCATGTTTATACAGATGGCTGTGTAGATATTTCCATGTTTATACAGATTACTTTGTAGGTATTTCCATGTTTATGCAGATGGCGGTGTAGATATTTCCATGTTTATACAGATCGCGTTGTAGATATTTCCATTTTTATACAGATCGCGGTGTAGATATTTCCATGTTTATACAGATAGCGGTGTAGATATTTCCATGTGTTTACAAATAGCGGTGTAGATATTTCCATGTATATACAGATGGCTGTGTAGATATTTCCATGTTTATACAGATGGCTGTGTAGATATTTCCATGTTTATACAGATTACTTTGTAGGTATTTCCATGCTTATACAGATGGCGGTGTAGATATTTCCATGTTTATACAGATCGCGGTGTAGATATTTCCATGTTTATACATATCGCGGTGTAGATATTTCCATGTTTATACAGATAGCGGTGTAGATATTTCCATGTGTTTACAGATAGCGATGTAGATATTTCCATGTTTACACAGGTTGCGGTGTAGATATTTCCATCTTTCTACAGATGGCATTGTAGATATTTCCATGTTTATACAGATGGCGATGTAGATATTTCCATGTTTATATAGATGGTAGTGTAGATATTACCATGTTTATACAGGTAGCGGTGTAGATATTTCCATGTTTATACAGATGGCGATGTAGATATTTCCATGTTTATATAGATGGTTGTGTAGATATTACCATGTTTATACAGATAGCGGTGTAGTTATTTCCATGTTTATATAGATAGCGGTGTAGATATTTCCATGTATATACACATGGCTGTGTAGATATTTCCATGTTTATACAGATGGCGGTGTAGATATTTCCATGTTTATACAGATAACATTGTAAGTATGTCCATGTTTATACAGATGGTGGTGTAGATATTTCGATGTTTATAGAGATAGCAGTGGAGATATTTCCATGTTTATACAGATAGCGGTGTAGATATTTCCATGTTTATACTGATCGTGGTGTAGATATTTCCATGTTTACAGAGATGGCGGTGTAGATATTTCCATGATCATAGAGATAGCGGTGTTGATTTTTCCATGTTTACAGAGATAGCGGTGTGGATATTTCCATGTTTATACAGATAGGGGTGTAGATATTTCCATGTTTATAGAGATGACGGTGTAGATATTTCCATGTTTATACAGATCACGCTGTAGATATTTGCTTGTTTATACAAAGAGCGGTGTAGTTATTTCCATGTTTATACAGATCGCGGTGTAGATATTTCCATGTTTATATAGTTAGTGGTGTAGATATTTCCGTGTTTATGCAGATAACTGTGTAGGTATTTCTATGTTTATACAGATGGTGGTGTAGATATTTCCAAGTTTATACAGATAGCGGTGTAGTTATTTCCATGATAATAGAGATAGCGGTGTAGATATTTCCATGTTTATGCAGATAGCCGGGTAGGTATTTCCATGTTTATAGAAATAGCGGTGTAGATATTTCCATGTTGATACAGATGGCTGTGTTGATATTTCCATGTGTATACAAATGGCAGTGAAGATATTCCCATGTTTATACAGATAGTGCTGTAGATATTTCCATGTTTATACAGATAGCATTGGAGATATTTCCATGTTTATACAGATAGCGGTGTAGATATTTAAATGTTTATAGAGATAGCGTTGGAGATATTTCCATGTTTATACAGATAGCGGTGGGTTTATTTCCATGTTTATACACAAGGCGGTGTTGATATTTCCATGTTTACAGATAGCGGTGTAGGCATTTCCATGTTTATAGAGACAGCGTTTTAGGTATTTCAATACTTATAGAGATAGCAGAGTAGATATTTCCATGTTTATACAGATAGCGGTGTAGATATTTCCATGTTTATACACATAACGGGGTAGATATTTCCATGTTTACAGATATAGCGGTGTAGATATTTTGATATTTGCACAGATTGTGGTGTACATGTTTTCATCTTTCACAGATAGCGGTGTACATATTTCCATGTTGACACAGAGAGGTGTGTAGATATTTCCGTGTTTACACAGATATTGTTGTAGATATTCCCATGTTTATACAGAGAGCGGTGTAGATATTTCCATGTTTATAAAGATAGTGGTGTAGATATTTCCATGCTTATACAGATAGCGGTGTAGGTATTTCCATGTGTTTAGAGATGGCAGTGTAGATATTTCCATGTTTATACAGATGGCAGTGTAGATATTTCCATGTTTATACAGATAGTGGTGAAGATATTTCCATGTTTATACAGGTAGAGGTGTGGATATTTCCATGTTTATGAAGATCTCGGTGCAGATATTTCCATCTTTCTACAGATGACAGTGTAGATGTTTCTTTGTTTATAGAGATGGCAGTGTAGATATTTCCATGTTTATATAGATGGCGGTGTAGTTATTTCCATGTTTATGCTGATGGCAATGTAGATATTTCCATGTTTATACAGATGTCGTTTTAGATATTTCTATGTTTATAGAGATAGCGGTGTAGATAATTCCATGTTTATACACATAGCGATGTATTTATTTCCATATTTATACAGACAGCAGTGTAGATATTTCCATGTATATACAGATAGCGGTATAGATATTCCCATGTTTACAGAGATAGCGGTGTAGATATTTCCATATTTGCGCATATTGCGTAGAAGACATTTCCATCTTTACACAGATAGCGGTGTACATATTTCCAGGTTTACAGAGATAACTGTGAAGGTATTCCCATGTTTACACAGATAGTGTTGTAGATATTTCCATGTTTATACAGGTATCGGTGTAGATATTTCTATATTTATAGAGATGGCGGTGTAGATATTTCCATGTTTATACCGATGGCGGTGTAGATATTTCCATGTTTATAGAGATGGCGTTGTAGATAGTTCCATATTTATACTGATAGCTGTGAAGATATTTCCATGTTTATACAGATGGCGGTGTACATATTTCCATGTTCATACAGATAGCGGTGGAGATATTTCCATTTTTATACAGATAGCGATGTAGATTTTCCCATGTTTATACAGATAGTGCTGTGTTCATTTCCATGTGTATACAGATGGCAGTGTGGATATTTCCATGTTTTTACAGATGACCGTTTAGATATTTCCAAGTTTTTGCAGATGGCGGTGTAGATATTTCCATGTTTATACAGATTTCAGTGTGGCTATTTCCATGTTCATACAGAAAGCGGTGTAGATATTTCCATTTTTATATAGATGGCTTTGTAGATATATCCATGTTTATACAGATGGCAGTGTAGGTATTTCCAAGTTTATACAGACGGTCTTGTAGATATTATCATGTTTATACAGATGACTCTGTAGTTATTTCCATGTTTATACAGAAAGCACTTTAGATATTTCCATGTTTACATAGATAACCATGTAGATATCTCCATGTTTTTACAGATAGCGATGTAGAAATTTCCATGTTTATAGAGATAGCGCTGTAGATATTTCCATATTTATACAGATAGCGGTGTAGTTATTTCCATATTTCTACAGATAGCTGTATAGTTGTTTCCATGTTTATTCAGATGTTGGTGTAGATATTTCCATGATTACACAGATAGCGGTGTGGCTATTTCCATGTTTATACAGATGGCAGTGTATATATTTCCATGTTTTTACAGATAGTGGTGTAGATATATCCATGTTTATACTGATAGCGGTGTAGATATTTTCATGTTTATACAAATTGCAGTGTAGGTATTTCCATGATTATAGAGATAGCGGTGTAGATATTTCAATGTTTATACAGATGACTGTTTAGGTATTTCCATGTTTATACAGGAGGCGGTGTAGATATTTCCATGTTTATAGACATAGCCATGTAGATATTTCCATGTTTATACAGATAGCTGTATAGACATTTCCATGTTTATAGAGATAGCGGTGTAGATATATCCATATTTATACACATAGCAGTGTAGATAATTCCATGTTTATACAGATTGCGATGTAGTTATTTCCTTGTTTATATAGATAGCTGTGTAGATATTTCCAAGTTTATAGAGACAGCCATGAAGATATTTCCATGTTTATGCAGATAGCGGTGTAAACATTTCCATGTTTATAGAGATAGCGGTATAGATATTTCCATATTTATACAGATAGTGGAGTAGATATTTCCATGTTTATACAGATAGCCGTGTAGATATTTCCATGTATATACAGATAGCGTTGTAGATATTTCCATGTTTATACAGATAGCGGTTTAGATATTTCCATGTTTATACAGAAAGCGGTGTAGATATTTCCATGTTTATAAAGATAGTGGTGTAGATATATCCATGTTTATAGAGATAGCGGTGGAGATATATCCCTGTTTATACATATAGTGATGAAGATATTTCCATGTTTATACAGATAGCTAGGTAGATATTTCCATGTTTATACAGATAGCGGTGGAGATATTTACATCTTTATGCAGATGGCGGTGTAGATATTTCCAAGTTTATACAGATAGCGGTGTAGATATTTCCATGTTTATACAGATAGCAGTGTAGTTATTTCCATGTTTATACAGATTGCGGTGTAGATATTTGCAGATTTATAGAGATGGCGGTGTAGATATTTCCATGTTTATACAGATAGCGCTGTAGACAATTCCATGTATATAGAGATAGCAGTGTAGATATTTCCATATTTATACAGATAGCGGTGTAGATATTTCCATATTTATACAGATAGCGGTGTAGATATTTCCATGTATATACAGATTGCGGTGTAGGTATTTCCTTGTTTATATAGATAGCTGTGTAGATATTTCCATGTTTATACATATGGCTGTGTAGATATTTCCATGTTTATACAGATGGCATTGAAGATATTTCCATGTTTATACAGATGGAGATGTGGATATTTTCATGATTATACAGATGACTGTGTAGATATTTCCATGTTTTTACAAATGGCGGTGTAGATTTTTCCATTTTTATACAGATAACGATGTGGCTATTTCCATGTTTATACAGATAATGTTGTAGATATTTCCATGTTCATACAGATGTCAGTGTAGATATTTCCATGTTTGTACAGATGGCATTGTAGATATTTCCATGTATTTACAGATAGCAGTGTAGATATTTCCATATTTACACAGATAGCGGTGTAGGTATTTCCATGTTTATAGAGATATCGGTGTAGATATTTCCATGTTTATGCAGATGGCAGTGTAGATATTTCCATGCGTATACAGATGGCAGTGTAGCTATTTGCATATTTATACCAATGGAAGTGTAGATATTTCCATGTTTATACAGATGACTGTGTAGATATTTTCATGTTTTTACAGATGGCAGTGTAGATATTTCCATGTTTATTCAGATTGCGGTGTAGGTATTTCCATGTTTATAGAGATAGCGGTGTAGATATTTCCATGTTTATACAGATGGCTGTGTAGATATTTCCATGTTTATATATATTTTTATGTTTATAAAGATGGAGGTGTAGATATTTCCATGTTTATACAGATGACTGTGTAGATATTTCCATGTTAATACAGATAATGGTGTAGACATCTCCATGTTTGTAGACATAGCCGTGTAGATATTTCCATATTTATACAGATAGCAGTGTAGATATTTCCATGTTTATACAGATAGCGGTGTTGATATTTCCATGTTTAGAGAGATAGCGGTGTAGATATTTCCATATTTGCACAGACTGCGGTGTAGATATTTCCATCGTTACAGAGAGCGGTGTACATATTTCCATGTTTACACAGATATCGGTGTAGTTATTTCCATGTTAAAACAGCCAGTGTTGTAGATATTTCCATGTTTATACAGATACCGGTGTAGATATTTCCATGTTTATAAAGATAGTGGTGTAGATATTTCCATGTTTATACAGATAGCGGTGTAGATATTTCCATGTTTTTACAGATGGCGGTGTAGATATTTCCATGTTTATACAGATAGCGGTGTAGACATTTCCATGTTTATAGATATATCGGTGAAGATATTTCCATGTTTATAGAGATAGCCATGTAGATATTTCCATGTTTATACAGATATTGGTGAAGACATTTCCATGTTCATAGAGATAGCAGTGTAGATATTTCCATATTTATACAGATATCTGTTTTGATATTTCCATGTTTATACAGGTAGCGTTGGAGTTATATCCATGTTTATACAGATGGCGGCGTAGATATTTCCATGTTTATACAGATAGCGGTGTAGTTTTTTCCATGTTTATACACATAGCTGTGTCTGTATTTCCATGTTAATAGAGATAGCGGTGTAGATATTTCCATGTTTATAGAGATGGCAGTGTAGATATTTCCATGTGTATAGAGATGGCATTGTAGATATTTATAGGTTTCTACAGATGGAGTTGAAGATATTTCAGTTTTTATACTGATGACTCTGTAGGTATTTTCATGTTTTTACAGATGGCAGTGTAGATATTTCCCTGTTTATACAGATAGCGGTGTGGCTATTTCCATGTTTATACAGATAGCAGTGTTGATATTTCCATGTTTATAGAGATGGCTGTGTAGATATTTCCATGTTTATACAGATGGCAGTGAAGTTATTTCCATGTTTATACAGATAGTGGTGTAGATATTTCCATGTTTGTACAGATGACTGTGTAGGTATTTCCATGTTTATGCAGATGGCATTGTAGACATTTCCATGTTTATAGAGATAGCCATGTAGATATTTCCATATTTATACAGATAGCGGTGTTGTCATTTCCATGTTTATAGTGATAGCGTTGTAGATATTTCCATATTTACACTGATAGTGGTGTAGTTATTTCCATGTTTATACAGATAGCGGTGTAGATATTTCCATGTATAGACAGATAGCAGTGTAGATATTTCCATGTTTCTACAGATAGCGGTGTAGATATTTCCATTTTTATACAGATCGTGGTGTAGATATTTCCATGTTTATACAGATAGCGGTGTAGATATTTCCATGTTTATACAGATAGCGGTGTGGCTATTTCCATGTTTATACAGATAGCAGTGTAGATATTTCCATGTTTATAGAGATGGCTGTGTAGATATTTCCATGTTTATACAGATGGCAGTGTAGATATTTCTATGTTTATAAAGATAGCGGTGTAGATGTATCCATCTTTCTACAGATAGCGGTGTAGAGATTTCCATGTTTATACAGATGGCGGTGTAGGTATTTCTATATTTATAGAGATAGCGGTGTAGATATTTCAGTGTTCATAGAGACGGCAGTGTATATAATTCCTTGTGTATACAGATGGTCGTGTAGATATTTCCATGTGTATACAGATGGAGGTCTAGTTATTTCCATGTTTAGACAGATGACAGTGTAGATATTTCCATGTTTTTACAGATGGCGGTGTAGATATTTCCATGTTTATACAGATGACAGGGTTGATATTTCCATGTTTGTGCGGATAATGGTGTAGATATTTCCATGTTTATACAGATAGCGGTGTAAAATATCTCCATGTTTATTCAGATGGCCGTGTAGATACTTCCATTTTTATACTGGTAGAGGTGTAATTTCCATGTTTATACAGATAGCGGTGTAGATATTTCCATGTTTTTACAGATGGCGGTGTAGATATTTCCATGTTAATACAGTTAACGGTGTAGATATTTCCATGTTTATAGAGATAGTGGTGTAGATACTTCCATATTTGCACAGATAGCGGTGTAGATATTTCCATCTTTACACAGATAGCGGTGTACATATTTCCATGTTTCCACAGATAGCGGTGTAGATATTTCCATGTTAACACAGATAGTGTAGAGATTTCCATGTTTATACAGATTGCGGTATAGATATTTCCATGTTTAAAAAGATTGCGGTGCAGATATTTCCATATTTATACAGATAGCGGTGGAGATATTTCCATGTTTATACAGATAGCGGTGGATATATTTGCATGCTTATACAGATGGTGGTGTAGATATTTCCATGTTTATACAGATAGCCATGTAGACATTTCCATGTTTATTCAGATAGCGGTGTAGAATTTCCATGTTTATACAGATAGTGGGGTAGATATTTCCATGTTTGTACAGATAGCGGTGAACATATTTCCATGAGTATGCAGATAGCGATGGAGATATTTCCATGTTTATACAGATAGTGGTAGAGATATTTCCATGTTTATACAGATGGCGGTGTAGATATTTCCAAGTTTATACAAATCGTGGTGTAGATATTTCCATGTTTATTCAGATAGCGGTGTAGATATTTCCATGTTTATACCGATAGCGGTGTAGGTATTTCCATGTTTATAGTGATAGCGGTGTAGATAATTCCATGTTTATACAGATGGCTCTGTAGATATTTCCATGTGTATACAGATGGAGGTGTAGATATTTCCATGTTTATACAGATGACTGTGAAGTTATTTCCATGTTTTTACAGATGGTGGTGTAGATATTTCCATCTTTATAGATGTTGCTGTGTAGATATTTGCATGTTTATACACATGGCAGTGTAGATATTTCCATGTTTATACAGATAGTGTTGCAGATATTTCCATGTTTATACAGATGGCTGTGCAGTTATTTCCATGTTTATACACTTTGTGGTGTAGAGATTTCCATGTTTGTAGAGATATCCATGTAGATATTTCTATGTTTATTAAGATAACGGTGTAGACATTTCCATGTTTATAGAGATAGCAGTGTATATATTTCCATATTTATACAGATAGCGGTGTATATATTTCCATGTTTATACAGGTAGCGGTGGAGATATTTCCATGTTTATACAGATAGTGGTGTAGATATTTCCATGTTTACACAGATGGTGGTGTAGATATTTCCATGTTTACACAGATAGCGTTGTAGATATTTCCATGTTTATACAGAAAGCGGTGTACATATTTCCATGTTTATACAGATAATGGCGTAGATGTTTCCATGTTCATACAGATAAGAGTGGAGACATTTCCATGTTTATACCGATAGCGGTGTATATATTTCCAGGTTTATAGAGATGGCTGTGTAGATATTTCCATGTTTATACAGATGGCGGCATAGATATTTCCATGCTTATAGTAATAGCGGTGTATATATTTCCATATTTATAGAGATAGCAGTGTAGATATTTCCATGTTTATTCAGAGGACAGTATAGATATTTCCATGTTTATGCAGACAGCGGTGTATTTATTTCCATGTTTATACAGAGAGACTTGTAGATATTTCCATTTTTATACAGATCGTGGTGTTGATATTTCCACGTTTATACAGATAGTGGTGTTGGTATTTCCCAGTTTATACAGATAGCAGTGTAGATATTTTCATGTTTATAGAGATGCTGGTGTAGGTATTTCCATGTATATACAGATGACTGTGTAGATATTTCCATGTTTATACAGATGGCGGTGTAGATATTTCCATGTTTATAGAGATAGCGGTGTAGATATTTCCATGTTCATACAGATACTGGTGCAGATATTTTCATGTTTATAGAGATAGCGGTGTAAATATTTCCGTGTTTGCACAGATTGTGGTGCAGATATTTCCATCTTTACAAAAGTAGCGTTGTAGATATTTCCATGTTTACACAGATAGCTGTGTAGACATTTCCATGTTTACACAGATAGCGTTGTAGATATTTCCATGTTTATATTGATAGCGGTGCGGATATTTCCATGAATATACAGATAGCGGTGTAGATGTCACCATGTTTATACAGATGATTGTGTAGGTATTTCCTTGTTTATACAGATTGCGGTGTAGATATTTCCATGTTTTCACAGATATCGGCGTAGATTTTTCATGTATATACTGATAGCGTTGTGGATATTTCCATGTTTATACACACAGTGGTGTAGATATTACCATGTTTACACAGATAGCAGTTAAGATATTTCCATCTTTGCACAGATTGCAGTGTAGATATTTCCATCTTTGCAAAGATAGCGGTGTAGGTATTTCCATGTTTACACAGATTGCGGTGTAGTTATTTCCAGGTTTACACAGATAATGGTGTAGATGTTTCCATGTTTATACAGATCGCGGTGGAGATATTTCCATGTTTATACAGATCGTGGTGTAAATATTTCCATGTTTATGGAGATAGCGGTGTAGATATTTCCATATTTATACAGATAGCGGTGTAGATATTTCCATGTTTATTCAGACGGCGGTGTAGATATTTCCATGTTTATACAGATGGTGTAGATATTTCCATGTTTATACTGACAGTTGTGTAGATATTTCTATGTTTATACAGATAGTGGTGTAGATATTTCCATGTTTACACAGATAGCGGTGTAGATATCTCCATGTTTACAGAGATGGCCTTGAAGATATTTCCATGTTTATACAGATTGCGTTGTAGATATTTCCATATTTATACAGATAGCGGTGGAGATTTTTCCATATTTATACAGATGGCCATGGAGATATTTCCCTGTCTATACAGATGGCGGTGTAGATATTTCCTAGTTTATACAGATAGAGGTGTAGATATTTCCATGTTTATACTGATAGTGTTGTAGATATTTGCATGTTTATACAGGTAGAGGTGTAGATATATCCATGTTTATACAGATCGCGGTGTAGATATTTCCATGTTTATGCAGACGGCGGTGTAGATATTTCCATGTTTATAGAGATATCGGTGTAGATATTTCTATGTTTATAGAGATAGCGGTGTAGATAATTCCATGTTAATAGAGATGGTGGTGTAGGTATTTCCATGTTTATAAAGATAGTGGAGTAGATATTTGCATGTTTATTCAGATAGCGGTGTAGATATTTCCATGCTTATAAAGATAGTGATGTTGATATTTCCATGTTTATACACATAGCGGTATAGACATTTCCATGTTTATTCTCCTCGCAGTGCAGGTATTTCCATGTTTATACAGATGGCAGTGTAGATATATCCATGTTTATGCAGATAGTGGTGTAGATATTTCCATGTTTATACAGATAGCAGTGTAGTTATTTCCATGTTTATGCAGAGAGCGGTTTAGATATTTCCATGTTTATAGAGATAACGGTGTAAATATTTCCATGTTTGCACAGATTGCGGTGCAGATATTTCCATCTTTACACAAATAGCGGTGTAGATATTTCCATGTTTACACAGATAGCTGTGTAGACATTTCCATGTTTACACAGATAGCGTTGTAGATATTTTCATGTTTATACTGATAGCGGTGTAGATATTTCCATGACTATACAGATAGCTGTCTAGATGTCACCATGTTTATACAGTTGATTGTGTAGGTATTTCCATGTTTATACAAATTGCGGTGTAGATAATTCCATGTTTTACAGATGGCGGTGTAGATATTTCCATGTATATACAGATAACGGTGTGTATATTTCCATGTTTATAGAGACAGCGGTGTAGATATTACCATGTTTACACAGATTGTGGTTTAGTTATTTCCATCTATGCACAGATTGCGATGTAGATATTTCCATCTTTACAAAGATAGCGGTTTAGATGTTTCCTTTTTTACATAGATTGCGGTGTAGATATTTCCATTTTTACACAGATATTGGTGTAGATGTTTCCATGTTTATACAGATAACTGTGTAGGTATTTCCATGTTTATACAGATGGCAGTGTAGATATTTCTATGTTTATAGAGATGGCGGTGCAGATATTTTCATGTTTATACAGATGGCGGCGTAGATATTTCCATGTTTATAGAGATGGCCATGTAGATAATTCCATGTTTATACAGATAGCGGTGAAGACATTTTCATGTTTATAGAGATAGCGGTGTAGATATTTCCATGTTCATAAAGATGGTGGTGTAGTTATTTCCATGTTTATAGAGATAGCGGTATAGATATTTCCATATTTATACAGATAGCGTTGTAAATATTTCCACGTTTATAGAGATAGAGCTGTTGGTATATCCATGATTATACAGATAGCGTTGTAGATATTTCCATGTTTATACAGCTCGCGGTGTAGGTATTTCCATCTTTATAGAGATGTCGGTGTAGATATTTCCATGTTTATGCAGATTGCGGTATAGGTTTTCCTTGTTTATAGAGATAGCGGTGTAGATATTTCCATGTTTATACAGATGAGTGTGTAGTATTTTCCATGTGTATTCAGATGGCAGTGTAGATATTTCCATGTTTATACAGATGTAGGTGTAGATATTTCCATGTTTATAGACATGGCTGTGAGGATATTTCCATGTTTAAACCGATGGCAGTGTAGATATTTCCACGTTTATACAGATAGTGGTGTAGATATTTCCATGTTTATACGGATGACTGTGTAGGTATTTCCATGTATATACAGAAGGCAGTGTAGATATTTCCATCGGTGTCTATATTTCCATGTTTATAGAGATACGGGTGTAGGTATTTCCATGTGTATACAGATAGCGGTGCAGATGTTTCCAAGTTTATACTGATGGCTGTGTAGATATTTCCACGTGTATACACATGGTCGTGTAGATATTTCCATGTCTATAGAGATGGTGTTGTAAATATTTCCATGTATATACAGATGATTGTGTAGATATTTCCATGTTTCTACAGATGGCGGTGTAGATATTTCCATGATTATAGAGATAGCAGTGTAGGTATTTCCATGTTTTTACAGATAGCGGTGAAGATATTTCCATGTTTATAGAGACAGCATTGTGTATATTTCCATCTTTGCACAGATTGTGGAGCAGATATTTCCATCTTTTCACAGATAGCGGTGTAGGTATTTCCATGTTTGCACAGATAGCGTTGTAGACATTTCCATGTTTAAACAGATAGCGGTGTAGATAATTCCATGTTTATAGATATAGCTGTGTAGATGTTTCAATGTTTATACAGATACGGTGGAGTTATTTCCTTGTTTATACAGATAGCGTTGTAGATATTTCCATGCTTATAGAGATACCGGTGTAGATATTTCCATGTTTATAGTGTTATCGGTGTAGATATTTCCATGTTTATTCAGATGGTGGTGTAGATATTTCCACGTTTTTACAGATGACCGTGAAGATATTTTAAAGTTTATACTGATAGCAGTGTAGATATTTCCATGTTTATACAGAAAGTGGTGTAGATATTACCATGTTTACACAGATAGCGGTGTAGATATTTAAATCTTTTCACAGATTGTGGTGTAGATATTTCCTACTTTACAAAGATAGCGGTGTAGATATTTCTATCTTTGAACAGATTGCAGTGTAGATATTTCCATCTTTACACAGATAGCAGTGTAGATATGTCAATGTTTACACAGATAGCGGAGTAGATGTTTCCATGTTTATACAGAAAGCGGTGGAGATATTTCCATGTTTATACAGATCGTGGTGTAGATATTTCCATGTTTATACAGATAGCAGTGGAGATAATTCCATGTTTACACAGATAGCGGTGGAGATATTACCAAGTTTATACTGATGGCGGTGTAGGTATTTCCATGTTTTCACAGATGGCGCTGTAGATATTTCCATGTTTATACAGATGACTGTGTTGTTATTTCCATGTTTATACAGAAGGCGGTTTAGGTATTTCCATATTTATAGAGTTAGCCTTGTAGATATTTCCATGTTTATACAGATAGTGGTGTAGACATTTCCATGTTTGTAGAGATAGCGGTGTAGATATTTCCATATTTATACAGATCTCGGTGTAGATATTTGCATGTTTATGCAGTTAGCGGTGTAGATATTTCCATGTTTATACAGATAGCAGTGTAGATATTTCCATTTTTATACAGATCGTGGTGTAGTTGTTTCCATGTTTATACAGAGAAGAGTGCAGATATTTCCATGTTTATAAAAGTAGCGGTGTAGATATTTCCAAGTTTATACAGATCGCGGTGTAGACATTTCCATCATTCCACTGATGGCATTGTAGATATTTCTATGTTTATACAGACGGCGGCATAGATATTTCCATGTTTATACAGATGGCGGTGTAGATATTTCCATGTTTATGCAGATGGCGGTGTAGATATTTCCATGTTTATGGAAATGGCGGTGTAGATATTTATATGTTTGTAGAGATAGTGGTGTAGATATTTCAATGTTTATAGAGATGGCGGTGTACGTATTTCTATGTTAATAGAGATAGTGGTGTAGTTAATTCCATGTTTATAGAGATGGCAGTGCAGGTATTTCCATGTTTATACAGATATTGGTGTAGATATTTCCATGTTTATACAGATAGCGGTATACATATTTCCATGTTGATACAGATAGCAGTGTTGGTATTTCCATGTTATACAGATAGCGGTGTAGATATTTCCACGTTTATACTGCTCGCGGTGTAGATATTTCCATCTTTATACAGATAGCATTGAAAATATGTCCATGTTTATACAGATAGCGGTTTAGGTATTTCCATTTTACACAGATGGTGGTGTAGATAGTTCCATGTTAATGGAGATGGCGGTGTAGATATTTTCATGTTTATAAATATGTCAGTGTAGATATTTCCAGGTTTATAGAGATGGCTGTGTAGATATTTCCATGTTTATACAGATGGCGGCATAGATATTTACATGTTTATAGAGATAGCGGTGTATATATTTCCATATTTATAGAGATAGCAGTGTAGATATTTCCATGTTTATTCAGAGAGCGGTATAGATATTTCCATGTTTATACAGACAGCGGTGTATTTATTTCCATGTTTATACAGAGAGACTTGTAGATGTTTCCATGTTTATAGAGATCGTGGAGTTGATATTTCCACGCTTATACAGATAGTGGTGTTGGTATTTCCCTGTTTATACAGATAGCAGTGTAGATATTTCCATGTTTATACAGCTCGGGGTGCAGATATTTCCATCTTTATACAGACGGCAGTGTAGATATTTCCATGTTTACACAGATGGCGGTGTAGATAGTTCCATGTTTATGAAGATGGCGGTGTAGATATTTTCATGTTTAGAGAGATGGCGGTGTAGATATTTCCATGTTTATAGAGATTGTGGTGTAGATATTTCGATGTTTATAGAGATTGCAGTGAAGGTATTTCCATGTGTATAGAGATAGCGGTGCAGATGTTTCCATGTTTATACTTATGGCTCTGTAGTGATTTCCATGTGTATACAGACGGCAGTGTAGATATTTCCATGTTTATAGAGATGGTGGTGTACATATTTTCATGTATATACAGATGACTGTGTAGATATTTCCATGTTTACAGATGGCAGTGTAGATATTTCCATGTTTATAGAGATGGTGGTGTAGATATTTCCATGTATATACAGTTAACTGTGTAGATATTTCCACTTTTATACAGATAGCGGTGAAAATATTTCCATATATAAACAGAAATCGGTGGTGATATTTCCATGTTTATACAGAGAGCGATGTAGATATTTCCATGTTTATACAGATTGCTATGTAGGTATTTCCATGTTTATAGAGGTAGCGGTGTAGATATTTCCATGTTTATACAGATGGCTGTGTAGATATTTCCATGTGTATACATATGTCAATCTAGATATTTCAATGTTTATAGAGATGGTGGTGTAGATATTTCCATGTATATAAACATGACTTTGTAGATATTTGTATGTTTATACAGATGGCAGTGTAAATATTTCCATGTTTATAGAGATAACGGTGAAGAATTTCCATGTTTATACAGATAGCAGTGTAGATATTTCCATGTTTATGGAGATAGCGGTGTAGATATTTCCATATTTACACAGATAGCGGTTTAGATATTTCCATGTTTATAAATATTCCGGTGTAGATATTTCCCTGTTTATATAGATGGCGGTGTAGATATTTCCATGTTTATACAGATAGCGGCATAGATATTTCCATGTTTATACAGATAGCGGTGTAGATATTTCCATGTTTACAGAGTTAGCGGAGTAGATATTTCCATCTTTGCACAGATTGCGATTTTGATATTTCCATCTTTACACAGATAACGGTGTAGATATTTCCAAGTTTACACAGATAGCTGTGTAGTTATTTCCATGTTTACACAGATAGTTTTGCAGATATTTCCATGTTTATAGAGATAGCGGTGTAGATATTTCCATATTTATTCAGATAGCGGTGTAGATATTTCCATGTTTATACAGATAGCGGTGTAGATATTTCCATCTTAGAACACATTGCGGTGTATATCTTTCCACCTTTACACAGATTGCTGTGTAGATATTTCCAAGTTTACACAGATAGCTGTGTAGATATTTCCATGTTTACACAGATAGCGTTGTAGATATTTCCATGTTTATACACATAAGAGTGTAGATATTTCCATGTTTATACAGATAGCGGTGTAGATATTTCCATGTTTATAGAGATAGCGATGTTGACATTTCAATGTTTATACAGATAGCGGTGTAGATATTTCCATGTTTATACAGATAGTGGGGTAGATATTTCCATGTTTATACAGATAGCGGTGTACATATTTCCATGAGTATGCAGATAGCGGTGTAGATATTTCCATGTGTATACGGATGGCAGTGTAGATATTTCCATTTGTATACAGGTGGAGGTGTAGATATTTCCATGTTTATACAGATGACTGTGAAGATATTTCCATGTTTTTACCGATGGTCTTGTAGATATTTCCATGTTTATACAGATAGTGTTGTAGATATTTGCATGTTTATACAGATGGCTGTGTAGGTATTTCCATGTTTATACAGATGGTGGTGTAGATATTTCCATGTTTGTAGAGATAGCCATGTAGATATTTCTATGTTTATACAGATAGCGGTGTAGACATTTCCATGTTTATAGAGATAGCAGTGTATATATTTCCACATTTATACAGATAGCGGTGTACATATTTTCATGTTTATACAGATACCAGTGGAGATATCTCCATATTTGTACCGATAGCGGTGTAGATATTTCCATGTTTATAGAGATAGCGGTGTGGATAATTCCATATTTATACAGATAGCGGTGTAGAGAATTCCATGTTTATTCAAATGACGGTGTAGATATTTCCATGTTTATACAGATGGCGGTGTAGATATAAACATGTTTATACTGATAGCGGTGTAGATATTTCCCTGTTTAAACTGATAGCGGTGTAGATATTTCCATGTTTAAACAGATAGCGGTGTAGATATTTCCATGTTTATAAAGATAGCGTTGTAGATATTTCCATGTTTATACAGATCGTGGTGTCGATATTTCCATGTTTGTACAGATAGCGGTGTAGATATTTCCATGTTTATAGAGATGGCTTTGTAGATACTTCCATGTTTATACAGATGGCAGTGTTAATATTTCCATGTTTAGACATATAGTGGTGTAGATATTTCCATGTTTATTCAGATGACTGTTTAGTTATTTCCATGTTTTTACAGATGTCGGTTCAGATATTTCCATGTTTATAAAGCTAGCGGTGTAGACATTTCCATGTTCATAGAGATAGCGGTGTAGATATTTCCATATTTATTCAGATAGCTGTGTAGATATTCCCATGTTTATACAGACAGAGGTGTAGCTATTTCCATCTTTATGCAGATGTCGGTGTAGATATTTCCAACTTTCTACAGATGGCAGTGTAGATATTTCAATGTTTATAGAGATGGCAGTGTTGATAATTCCATGTTGATACAGAAGGCGTTGAAGTTATTTCCATGTTTATGCTGATGGCGTTGTAGATATTTTAAGGTTTGTAGAGATAGCGTTGTAGATAATTCCATGTTTATAGAGATGTCAGTGTAGGTATTTCCATATTTAAAGAGATAGTGGTGTAGATATTTCTATGTTTATACAGATAGAACTGTAGATATTTCCATGTTTATACATATAGTTGTGTTGGTAATTCCATGTTTATACAGATAGCAGTGTACAAATTTCCATGTTTCCACAGATGCCAGTGTAGATTCTTCCATGTTTATGGAGATGGCTGTGTAGATATTTTCATGTTTATAGAGATGGCGGTGTAGATATTTCCATGTTTATACAGATTGCTGTGTAGATATTTCCATGTATATAGAGATTGCGGTGTAGATGTTTCCATGTTTATACAGATAGCGGTGGAGATATTTCCATGTTTATACAGATCGTGGTGTAGATATTTCCATGTTTATGGAGATAGCGGTGTAGATATTTCCATATTTATACAGATAGCAGTGTAGATATTTCCATGTTTATTCAGATGGTGTTGTAGATATTTCCACGTTTATACAGATGGTGGTGTAGATATTTCTATGTTTATACTGATAGTGGTGTAGATATTTCCACGTTTATACACATAGTGTTTTAGATATTTCCATGTTTATACAGACAGCGGTTTAGATATCTACATGTTTACAGAGATAGAAGTGTAGATATTTCCATATTTGCACAGAGTGCGGTGTAGATATTTCCATCTTTACACAGATAGCGGTTTACGTATTTCCATGTTTACACAGATAGCTGTGTAGATATTTCCATGTTTACACAGATAGTGTTGTAGATATTTCCATGTTTATACAGATAGTGTTTTAGATATTTCCATGTTTATTCAGATAGCGGTAGAGATCTTTCCATGTTTATACAGATGGCCGTGGATATATTTCCATCTTTATACAGATGGCAGTGTAGATATTTCCAAGTTTATACACATAGCAGTGTAGATATTTCCATGTTTGTACAGATAGCGGTGTAGATATTTGCATGTTTATACAGGTAGAGGTGTAGATATTTCCATGTTTATGCAGATCGTGGTGTAGATATTTCCATGTTTATGCAGATGGTCGTGTAGATATTTCCATGTATATTGAGATGGCGGTGTAGATATTTCTATGTTTATAGAGATAGCGGTGTAGATAATTCCATGTTTATAGAGATGGTGGTGTAGGTATTTCCATGTTTATAGAAATAGTGGTGTAGATATTTCCATGTTTATTCAGATAGCGATGTAGATATTTCTATGTTTATACAGATACTGGTGTTGATATTTCCATGTTTATACACATAGCGGTGTAGACATTTCCATGTTTATTCAGCTCGCGGTGTAGATATTTCCATGTTTATAAAGATGTCATTGTAGCTTTTTCCATGTATATGCAGATAGCGGTGAAGATATTTCCATTATATACAGAGAGAGGTGTAGATATTTCCATTTTTATACAGATCGTGCTGTATACGTTTCCATGTTTATACAGATAGCGGTGTAGATATTTCCATGTTTACACAGATAGCTGTGTAGATATTTCCATGTTTATACAGATAGCGTTGTAGATATTTCCATGTTTATACAGACAGCGGTGTAGATATTTACATGTTTATACAGATAGCGGTGTAGATGTTTCCATGTTTATACAGATCGCGGTGTAAATATTTCCATGTTTATGCAGATGGCATTGTAGATATTTCCATGTTTATAGAGATGGCGGTGTAGATATTTCTAAGTTTATAGAGATAGCTGTGTAGATAATTCCATGTTTATAGAGATGGTGGTGTAGGTTTTTCCATGTTTATTCAGATAGCGGTGTACATATTTCCATGCTTATACAGATAGTGGTGTTGATTTTCCATGTTTATACACATAGCGGTGTAGACATTTCCATGTTTATTCAGCTCGCGGTGCAGGTATTTCCATGTTTATACAGATGGCAGTGTAGGTATTTCCATGTTTATGCAGATAGCGGCGTAGTTATTTCCATGTTTATACAGATAGCAGTTTAGATCTTTCCATGTTTATAGACATAGCGGTGTAGTTATTTCCATGTGTATTCAGATAGCGGTGCAGATGTTTCCAAGTTTATACTGATGGCTGTGTAGATATTTCCATGTGTATGCACATGGCAGTGTAGATATTTCCATGTTTATAGAGATGTTGGTGTAGATATTTCCATGTATACACAGATGACTGTGTAGATATTTCCATGTTTATACAGATGGTGGTGTAGATATTTCCATGTTTATACAGATAGCGGTGTAGATATTTCCATGTTTATACAGATACCGGTGCAGATATTTCCATGTTTACAGAGATAGCGGTGTAAATATTTCTATGTTTGCAAAGATTGCGTTGCAGATATTTCCATCTTTGCAAAAATAGCGGTGTAGATATTTCCATGTTTACACAGGTAGCTGTGTAGACATTTGCATGTTTACACAGATAGCGTTGTAGATATTTCCATGTTTATACTGATAGCGGTATAGATATTTCCATGACTATACAGATAGCTGTGTACCTCTCTCCAGGTTTATACAGATGATTGTGTAGGTATTTCCATGTTAATAAAGATTTCGGTGTAGATATTTCCATGTTTTTACAGATGGCGGTGTAGATATTTCCATGTATATACAGATAGCGGTGTGGATATTTCCATGTTTATACAGACAGTGGTGTAGATATTACCATGTTTACACAGATAGCGGTTTAGATATTTCCATCTTTGCACAGATTGCGGTGTAGATATTTCCATCTTTACAAAGATAGCGGTGTAGATATTTCCATGTTTACACAGATTGCGGTGTGGATATTTCCATGTTTACACAGATAGTGGTGTAGATATTTCCATGTTTATTCAGATAACTGTGTAGGTATTACCATGTTTATAGAGAGGACAGTGTGGATGTTTCTATGTTTATACTGACGGCGGTGAAGTTACTTTCATGTTTATACAGATGGCGGTGTAGATATTTCCATTTTCATACAGATCGTGGTGTATATGTTTCCATGTTTATATATATAGCGGCGTAAATATTTCCATGATTACACAGATAGTGTTGTAGATATTTCCATGTTTATACAGACAGCGGTGTAGATATTTCCATGTTTATACAGATAGCGGTGTACATGTTTCCATGTTTATACAGATAGCGGTGGAGATATTTCCATTTTTATACAGATCGTGGTGTAGATATTTCCATGTTCATGGTGATAGTGGTGTAGATATTTCCATATTTATACAGATAGTGGTGTAGATATTTCCATGTTTATTCAGATGGCGGTGTAGATATTTCCATGTTTATACAGATAACGGTGCAGATATTTCCATGTTTATAGAGATAGCGGTGTAAATATTTCCATGTTTGCACAGACTGCGGTGCAGATATTTCCATCTTTACACAAATAGCGGTGTAGATATTTCCATGTTTACACAGATAGCTGTGTAGATGTCACCATGTTTATACAGATGATTGTGTAGTTATTTCCATGTTTATACAGATTGCGGTGTGGATATTTCCATGTTTTACAGATTTCGGTGTAGATTTTACCATGTTTATACAGATAGCGGTGTGGATATTTCCATGCTTATAGAGACAGCGGTGTAGATATTACCATGTTTACACAGATAGCCGTTTAGTTATTTCCATCTTTGCACAGATTGCGATGTAGGTATTTCCATCTTTACAAAGATAGCGGTGTAGATATTTCCTTTTTTACACAGATTGCGGTGCAGATATTTCCCTGTTTACACAGATAGTGGTGTAGAAGTTTCCATGTTTATACAGATAACTGTGTAGGTATTTCCATGTTTATACAGATGGCAGTGTAGGTATTTGTACGTTTATGCAGATGGCGGTGCAGATATATTCATGTTTATACAGATGGCGCTGTAGATATTTCCAGGTTCATGCAGATGGCGGTGTAGATATTTCCATGTTTTTGAGATGGCGGTGTAGATATTTCTATGTTTATACAAATAGTGGTGTAGAAATTTCCATGTGTATAAAGATGGCAGTGTACGTATTTCCATGTTTATAGAAATAGCTTTGAAGATATTTCCATGTTTATACAGATAGCGGTGTAGATATTTCCACGTTTATAGAGATAGTGGTGTTGGTATGTCCATGTTTATACGGATAGTGGTGTAGATATTTCCATGTTTATACAGCTCGCGGTGTTGATATTTCCATCTTTATACAGATGGAAGTGTAGGTATTTACATGTTTATGCAGATAGCCGTGTAGATATTTCCATGTTTATACAGATAGAGGTGTAGCTATTTCCATGTTTATACAGATGACTGTGTAGATATTTCCATGTTTTCACAGATGGTGGTGTAGATATTTCCATGTTTATACAGAGGGCAATGCAGATATTTACATCTTTATAGAGATAGCGGTGAAGATATTTCCATTTTTGCACAGATTGCGGCGTAGGTATTTCCATCTTTAGATAGATAGCGCTGTAGATATTTCCATGTTTACACAGATAGCTGTGTAGGTATTTCCATGTTTATACAGATCGCGGTGTATACATTTCCATGTATCCACAGATGGCAGTGTAGATATTTCTAAGTTTATACAGATGGCAGCATAGATATTTCCATGTTTATACAGATGGCTGTGTAGATATTTCTATGTTTATAGAGATACCGGTGTAGATAATTCCATGTTTATAGATATGGCGGTGTAGGTATTTCAATGTTCATAGACATATTGGTGTAGGTATTTCCATGTTTATACAGATAGGGGTGTAGAGATTTCTATGTTTATACAGATCGTGGTGTAGATATTTCCATCTTTATGCAGATGGCAGTGTAGATATTTCCATGTTTATAGAGATAGCGGTTAAGATATTTCCATTTTTACACAGATGGTGGAGTAGATAGTTCCATGTTTATGGAGATGGCTGTGTAGATATTTTCATGTTTATAAAGATGGCGGTGTAGATATTTCCAGGCTTATATAGATGGCGCTGTAGATATTTCCATGTTTATAGAGATAGCTGTGTAATTATTTCCATGTGTATAGGGAAAGCGGTGTAGGTATTCCCAACTTTATACAGATGGCTGTGTAGATATTTCCACGTTTATACAGATGGCTGTCTAGCTATTTCCAGGTTTATAGAGATGCTGGTGCAGATATTTCCATGTTTATACAGATGACTGTGTAGATATTTCCATGTTTATACAGATTGCGGTGTAGATATTTCCATGTTTACAGAGATAGCGGTCTATATATTTCCATATTTACACTGATAGCGGTGTAAATATTTCCATGTTTATTCAGATGGCAGTGTAGATATTTCCATGTTTATACAGATAGCGGTGTGGCTATTTCTACATTTATACAGATAGCGGTGCAGATATATCCATGTTTATACAGATGTCTTTGTAGATAATTCCATGTTTATACTGATGGCATTGTAGATATTTCCATGTTTATACAGATAGTGGTGTAGATATTTCCATGTTCATACAGATGACTGGGTAGGTATTTCCATGTTAATACAGATGGCGGCGTAGATATTTCCATGTTTGTAGAAATGTCCATGTAGATAATTCCATGTTTTTAAAGATAGCGGTGAAGACATTTTCATGTTTATAGAGATAGCGGTATAGATATTTCCATGTTCATAAAGATGGCGGTGTAGCTATTTCCATGTTTATAGAGATAGCGGTATAGATACTTCCATATTTATACAGATAGCGGTGTAGATATTTCCACGTTTATAGAGATAGTCGTGTTGGTATGTCCATGTATATACAGATAGCGTTGTAGATATTTCCATGTTTGTACAGCTCGCGGTGTAGGTATTTCCATCTTTATAGAGATGTCAGTGTAGGTATTTCCATGTTTATGCAGATAGCGGTGTAGATATATCCATGTTTATGCAGATAGCAGTATAGGTTTTCCATGTTTATAGAGATAGCGGTGTAGATATTTCCATGTTTATACAGATGACTGTGTAGACTTTTCCATGTGTATTCAGATGGCAGTGTAGATATTTCCATATTTATAAAGATATCGTTGTCGATATTTCCATGTTTATAGGGATAGCGGTGTAGATATTTCCATGTTTATAGAGATGGCTATGAGGATATTTCCATGTTTATACAGATGGCAGTGTAGATATTTCCATGTTTATACAGACAGTGGTGTAGATATTTCCATGTTTATACAGATGACTGTGTAGATATTTCCATGTATATACAGAAGGCAGTGAAGATATTTCCAAGTTCATACAGATATCCATGTAGATATTTCCATATTTGTACAGATAGCTGTGTAGACATTTCCATGTTTATAGAGATAGCGGTGTGGATATTTCCATATTTATTCAGATAGCGGTGTAGATATCTCCATTTTTATACAGGAAGTAGTGTAGATATCTCCATGTTTATACAGATAACGGTGTAGATATTTCCATCTTTCTACAGATGGCAGTGTAGATATTTCTACGTTTATACAGATGTCGGTGCAGATATTTCCATTTTTACACAGATCGCGGTGTAGATATTTCCATGTTTATGCAGATGGCGGTGTAGATATTTCCATGTTTACTGAGATTGCGTTGTAGATATTTCTATGTTTATAGAGATAGTGGTGTAGATAATTCCATGTTTATAGAGATGGCGGTGTAGGTATTTCCATGTTTATAGAGATAGTGGGATAGATATTTCCATGTTTACAGTCAGCGCTGTAGATATTTCCAAGTTTATACAGATAGTGGTGTTGGTAATACCATGTTTATACACATAGCTGTGTAGATATTTCCATGTTTATACAGCTCGCGGTGTAGATATTTCCATCTTTATATAGATGTCAGTGTAGTAATTTCCATGTTTTTGCAGATAGTGGTGTAGATATTTCCATTTTTATACAGATAGCGGTGTAGTTATTTCCATGTTTATAGAGATAGGGGTGTTGGTATTTCCATGTGTATACAGATAGCTGTGCAGATGTTTCCAAGTTTATACTGATGGCTGTGTAGATATTTCCACGTGTATACACATCGTCATGTAGATATTTCCATGTCTATAGAAATGGTGTTGTAGATATTTCCAGGTATACACAGATGACTGTGTAGATGTTTCCATGTTTCTACAGATGGCGGTGTAGATATTTCCATGATTATAGAGATAGCGGTGTTGATATTTCCATGTTTATACAGATAGCTTTGAAGATATTGCCATGTTTTTAAAGATAGTGTTGTATATATTTCCATCTTTGCACAGATTGTGGAGCAGATATTTCCATCTTTAAACAGATAGCGGTGTAGATATTTCCATGTTTACACAGATAGAGTTGTAGACATTTCCATGTTTAAACAGATAGCGGTGTAGATAATTCCATGTTTATAGATATAGCTGTGCAGATCTTTCAATGTTTATACAGACAGCGGTGGAGTTATTTCCTTGTTTATACAGATAGCGGTGTAGATATTTCCATGCTTATAGAGATACCGGTGTAGATAGTTCCATGTATATAGTGTTAGCGGTGTAGATATTTCCATGTTTATTCAGATGGTGGTGTAGATATTTCCACGTTTTTACAGATGGCAGTGTAGATATTTCCATGTTTATACAGATAGCAGTGTAGATATTTCCATGTTTATACATAGAGCGGTGTGGATATTACCATGTTTACACAGATAGCGGTGTAGATATTTAAATCTTTGCACAGATTGCAGTGTAGATATTTCCTACTTTACAAAGATAGCGGAGTAGATATTTCCATGTTTAACAGATAGCGTTGTAGATATTTGCATGTTTATACAGATAGCGGTGTAGATATTTCCATGTTTATAGTGAAAGCGGTGTACATGTTTCCATGTTTATACAGAGAGCGGTGGAGATATTTCCATGTTTATACAGATCCTGGTGTAGATATTTCCATGTTTATACACATAGCAGTGGAGATAATTCCATGTTTACAGATAGCGGTGGAGATATTACCATGTTTATACTGATGGCGGTGTAGGTATTTCCATGTTTTCACAGATGGCGCTGTAGATATTTCCATGTTTATACTGATGACTGTGTTGTTATTTCCATGTTTATACCGAAGGCGGTTTAGGTATTTCCATATTTATAGAGTTAGCCTTGTAGATATTTCCATATTTATACAGATCTCGGTGTAGATATTTCCGTGTTTATACAGTTAGCGGTGTAGATATCTCCATGTTTATACAGATAGCTGTGTAGATATTTCCATTTTTATACAGTTCGTGGTGTAGATATTTCCATGTTTATACAGATAGCTGTGTAGATATTTCCATGTTTATCTAAGTAGCGGTGCAGATATTTCCAAGTTTATACAGATCGCGGTGTAGACATTTCCATCTTTCCACAGATGGCAGTGTAGATATTTCTATGTTTATACACACGGCGGCATGGATATTTCCATGTTTATACAGATGGCGCTGTAGATATTTCCATGTTTATGCAGATGGCGGTGTAGATATTTCCATGTTTATAGAAATGGCAGTGTAGATATTTATATGTTTGTAGAGATAGTGGTGTAGATATTTCCATGTTTATAGACATGGCGGAGTAGGTATTTCTTTGTTTATAGAGATATTGGTGTAGATAATTCCATGTTTATAGAGATGGCAGTGCAGGTATTTCCATGTTTATAGAGATAGCCGTGAAAATATTTCCATGTTTATACAGATGGCTGTGTAGATATTTCCATGTGTATAAGGATGGCAGGGTAGATATTTCCATGTTTTCACAGATGGAGGCGAAGATATTTCCATGTTTACACAGAAGACAGTTTAGATATTTCCATGTCTTTACAGATGGTGTAGTAGATATTTCCATGTGTATACAGATAGCGGTGTGGCTATTTCCATGTTTATACAGATAGTGATCTAGATATTTCCATGTTTATACAGATAGCGGTGTAGATATTTCCATGTTTATACAGATAGCGGTATAGAAATATCCATGTTTATAAAGACCGTGGTGTAGATATTTCCATGTGTATAAAGATAGCGGTGTAGATATTTACATGTTTATACAGATAGCGGTGTAGATATTTCCATGTTTACAGAGAACGACGTGTATAGTGTTGTAGCTATTTCCATGTTTATACAGATAGCGGTGTAGATATTTCCTTGTTTTTAAAGATAGGGGTGTAGATATTTCCATGTTTATACAGATAGCGGTGGAGATATTTCCATGTTTATACAGATAGCGCTGTAGATATTTCCATGTTTATACAGATAGCGGTGTAGATATTTCCATGTTTATACAGATAGCGGTGTGGCTATTTCCACTTTCTACAGGTGGCAGTGTAGATATTTCCATGTTTATACTGATGGAGTTGTAGATATTTCCATGTTTTTACAGTTGGCGGTGTAGATATTTCTACGTTTATACAGACAGCGGTGTGGCTATTTCCATGTTTATGCAAATAGCGATGTAGATATTTCCATGTTTATAGAGATGGCAGTGTAGATATTTCCATGTTTATACAGATAGCGGTGTAGGTATTTCCATGTTTATACAGATAGTGTTGTAGTTTTTTCCATGTTTCTACAGATGACTCTGTAGGTATTTCCATGTTTATACAGATGGCTGTGTAGATATTTCCATGTTTATAGAGATAGCCATGTAGATATTTCCATGTTTATACAGATAGCGGTGTAGACATTTCCATGCTTATAGAGATAGCGATGTAGTTATTTCCATGTTTATACAGATAGCGGTGTAGATATTTCCATGTTTACACAGATAGCAGTGTGGACACTTCCATGTTTATACAGATAGCGGTGGAGATATTTCCATGTTTATTCAGATAGCGGTGTAGATATTTCCATGTTTATACAGATAGCGGTGTTGGTATTTTCATGTTTATAGAGATAGCGGGGTAGATATTACATTGTTTATAAAGATGGCTGTGTAGATATTTCCATGTGTATACAGATGGCAGTGTAGGTATTTCCATGTTTATACAGATGGAGGTGTAGATATTTCCATGTTTATACAGATGACTGTGTAGTTATTTCCACGTTTTTACAGATGGTGGTGTAGATAATTCCATGTGTATAGAGATAGCCATGGAGATATTTCCATGTTTATACAGATAGCGGTGTAGACATTTCCATGTTTATAGAGATAGCGGTGTAGATATTTCCATATTTATACAGATAGCGGTGTAGATATTTCCATGTTTATACAGATAGTGGTGGAGATATTTCCATGTTTATAAAGATAGTGTTGGAGATATTTCCATGTTTATAGAGATGGCGGTGTAGATATTTCCAAGTTTATACAGATAGCGGTGTAGATATTTCCAAGTTTAAATAGATAGCGGTGTACATATTTCCATGTTTATACAGATTTCTGTGTAGGTTTTTCCATGTTTATACAGATAGCGGTGCAGATATTTCCATGTTTATACAGATGGCTTTGTAGATATTTCCATGTGTATACAGATGGCAGTGTAGTTATTTCCATGTTTCTACAGATGTAGGTGTAGGTATTTCCATGTTTACACATGACTGTGTAGATATTTCCATGTTTATACAGATAGTGGTGTAGATATTTCCATGTTTATACAGATGACTGTGTAGGTATTTCCATGTTTATACAGATGGCGGTGTACATATTTCCATGTTTATACAGATAGCGGTGTAGTCATTTCCATGTTTATAGAGATAGCGCTGTAGATATTTCCAAGGTTATACAGATAGCGGTGTAGTTATTTCCATGTTTATACAGATAGTGGTGGAGATATTTCCATGTTTATAGAGATAGCGGTGGAGATATTTCCATGTTTATAGGGATGGCAGTGTAGACATTTCCAAGTTTATACAGATTGCGCTGTAGATATTTCCATGTTTATACAGATAGCGGTGTAGATATTAACATGTTTATACACATAGTGGTGTAGGTATTTCCATGTTTATTGAGACAGCGGTGTAGATATTTCGATATTTATACAGATGTCTGTGTAGATATTTCCATGTGAATACAGATGGCAGAGTAGATATTTCCATGTTTATACAGATGGAGTTGTAGATATTTCCATGTTTATACAGATGACTGTGCAGATATTTCCATGTTTTTACAGTTGGCCGTGTAGTCATTTCCATGTTTATACAGATAGGGGTTTGGCTATTTCCATGTTTATGTAGATAGTGATGTATATATTTCCATGTTTATAGAGATGGCTGTGTTGATATTTCCATGTTTATAGAGATGGCAGTGTAGACATTTAAATGTTTATACAGATGACTTTGTAGATATTTCCATGTTTATACAGATGACTGTGTAGGTATTTCCATGTTTATACCGATGGCGGTGTAGATATTTACATGTTTATAGAGATAGAAAAGTAGATATTTCCATGTTTATACAGATAGCGGTGTAGACATTTCCATGTTTATAGAGATAGCTGTGTATATATTTCCATATTTATTCACATAGCAGTGTGGCTATTTCCATGTTTATAGAGATAGCGATGTAGATATTTCCATGTTTGTAGATATGGCTGTGTATATATTTACATGTTTATACAAATGGCAGTGTAGATATTCCCATGTTTATACAGATAGTGGTGGAGATATTTCCATGTTTATACAGACGACAGTGTAGGTATTTCCATGTTTATACAGATGGATGTGTAGATATTTCCATGTTAATAGAGATAGCCATGTAGATGTTTCCGTGTTTATACAGATAGTGGTGTAGACATTTCCATGTTTATAGAGATAGTGGTGAAGATATTTCCATATTTATACAGATAGCAGTGTAAATATTTCAAGTTTATACAGATATCGATGTAGATATTTCCATGTTTTTACAGATAGCGGTGTAGATATTTCCATGTTTATACAGAGATTGGTGTAGTTATTTCCATGTTTTTTCAGATAGCGGCGGAGATGTTTCCATGTTTATACAGATATCGGTGTGGGTGTTTCCATGTTTATAGAGATAGCGGTGAAGTTATTTCCAAGTTTATACAGATGGCATTGTAGATATTTCCAATTTTATAGGGATAGTGTTGTAGATATTTCCATGTCTATACAGAAGACTTTGTAGCTAATTCCAAGTTTATACAGATGGCGGTGTAGATATTTCCATGTTTACAGAGATAGACATGTAGATATTTTAATGTTTATGCTGATAGCGGTGTAGATATTTCCATGTTCACAGAGATAGAGGTGTAGATATTTCCATATTTGCACAGATTACCGTGTAGATATTATCATCTTCACACAGATAGCGGTGTACATATTTCCATGTTTACACAGACAGCTGTGTAGATACTCCCATGTTTACACAGAGAGTGTTGTAGACATTTCCATGTTAATACAGATAGCGGTGGAGATATTTCCATGTTTATACAGATAGTAGTTGAGATATTTCCATGTTTATAGACATGGCCGTGTAGATATTTCCAAGTTTATACAGATAGCAGTGTAGATATTTCCATGTTTATGCAGATAGTGGTGTAGATATTTCCATGTGTATAAGGATGGCAGTGTAGATATTTCCATGTTTATACAGATGGAGGTGAAGGTATTTCCATGTTAATACAGATGACTGTGTAGATATTTCCATGTTTTTATTGATGGCGGAGTAGATATTTCCGTGTTTATACAGATAGCGGTGTGGCTATTTCCATGTTTATACAGCTAGTGATGTAGATATTTCCATGTTTATACAGATAGCGGTGTAGATATTTCCAGATTTATACAGATAGCGGTGTAGATATATCCATGTTTATACAGACCGTGGTGTAGATATTTCCATGTTTATACAGATAGCAGTGTAGATATTTACATGTTCATACAGATAGCGGTGTAGATATTTCCATGTTTACAGAGATAGACGTGTAGATATTTCCATATTTGCAGAGATTGCGGTGTAGATATTTCCATCTTCACACAAATAGCGGTGTACATATTTCCATGTTTACACAGACAGCTGTGTAGATATTTCCATGTTTACACAGATAGTGTTGTAGCTATTTCCATGTTTATACAGATAGCGGTGTAGATATTTCTTTGTTTATAAATTTAGCGGTGTAGATATTTCCAGGTTTATACAGATAGCGGTGGAGATATTTCCATGTTTATACAGATAGCATTGTAGATATTTCCATGTTTATACAGATAGCGGTGTAGATATTTCCATGTTTATACAGATAGCGGTGTGGCTATTTCCACTTTATACAGATGGCAGTGTAGATATTTCCATGTTTATACAGATGGAGGTGTAGATATTTCAATGTTTATACAGATGACTCTGTGGATATTTCCATGTTTTTACAGTTGGCGGTGTAAATATTTCCATGTTTATACAGACAGCGGTGTGGCTATTTCCATGTTTATGCAAATAGCGATGTAGATATTTCCATGTTTACAGAGATGGCAGTGTAGATATTTCCATGTTTATACAGATCGCAGTGTAGATATTTCCATGTTTATACAGATAGTGGTGTAGACATTTCCATGTATATAGAGAGAGCGGTGAAGATATTTCCAAATTTACACAGATAGCGGCGTAGTTATTTCCAAGTTTATGCAGATAGCGGTGTAGATATTTACATGTTTGTACAGACAGCGTTGTAGATATTTCCATGTTTATACAGATAGCGGTGTGGCTATTTCCATGTTTGTAGAGATAGTGATGTAGATATTTCCATGTTTATAGAGATGGCAGTGTAGATATTTCCATATTTACACAGGTAGCGGTGGATATATTTCCATGTTTATGCAGATATCGTTGGAGATATTTCCATGTTTATACAAATAGCGGTGGAGATATTTACGTGTTTATACAGATGGTGGTGTAGATATTTCCAAGTTTATGCAGATAGCGTTGGAGATATTTCCAAGTTTATAGAGATAACGGTGTAGATATTTCCATGTGGATACAGATAGCGGTGTAGATATTTCCATGTTTATAGAGACAGCGGTGTAGATATTTCCATATTTATACAGATAGCGGTGTAGACATTTCTATGTTTATTCAGATGGCTGTGTAGACATTTCCATGTTTATACAGATAGCGGTGTAACTATTTCCATTTTTATACAGATGGCAGTGTAGATATTTCCGTGTTTATAGGGATGAAGGTGTTGATATTTCCATGTTTATAAAGATGGCTTTGTAGATATTTCCATGGTTACACAGATAATGCTGTAGATATTTCCATGTTAAATAGATGACGGTGTAGGTATTTCCATGTTTATACTGATGGCGGTGTAGATATTTCCATGTTTACACAGATAGCCATGTAGACATTTCCATGTTTATACAGATAGCGGTGTAGGCATTTCTATGTTTATAGAGATAGCGCTGTGGATATTTCCAGGTTTATATAGATAGCGGTTTAGATATTTCCATGTTTATACATATAGCGGTGGAGTTATTTCCATGTTTATACAGATAGCGGTGGAGATATTTCCATGTTTATACAGATAGTGGTGTAGATATTTCCATGTCTATACAGATGACTGTGTAGTTAATTCCATGTTTATAAAGATGGCGGTGTAGATATTTCCATGTTTATACACATAGCGGTGTACGTTCTTCCATGTTTATAGAGATAGCGGTGTAGATATTTCCATGTTTATACAGATAACGGTGTAGGTATTTCCATGTTTATACAGATGGCATTGTAGATATTTCCATTTTTATACAGATAGTGGTGTAGATATTTCCATGTCTATAGAGATGACTGTGTAGTTAATTCCATGTTTATAAAGATGGCGGTGTAGATATTTCCATGTTTATAGAGATAGCCATGTAGATATTTGCATGTTTATACGGATAGCGGTGTAGATATTTCCATGTTTACAGAGATAGAGTTGAAGATATTTCCATATTTGCACAGATTGCCATGTAGATATTTAAATCTTCACACAGATAGCAGTGTACATACTTCCATGTTTACACAGACAGCTGTGTAGATATTTCCATGTTTACACAGATAGTGTTGTAGATATTTCCATGTTTATACAGATAGCGGTGGAGATATTTCCATGTTTATACAGATAGCGCTGTAGATATTTCCATGTTTATACAGACAGCGGTGTAGATATTTCCATGTTTATACAGACAGCGGTGTAGATATTTCCATGTTTATACAGATGGAGGTGTAGATATTTCCATGTTTATACAGATAGCGGTGGAGATATTTCCATGTTTATTCAGATGGCGGTGTAGATATTTCCATGTTTATACAGATAGCGGTGTGGCTATTTCCATTTTTATACAGATGGCAGTGTAGGTATTTCCATGTTTATACAGATGGAGGTGTTGGTATTTCCATGTTTATACAGATGTCTGTGTTGATATTTCCTTCTTTTTACAGATGACGGTGTAGATATTTCCATGTTTATACAGATAGCGGTGTGCCTGTTTCCATGTTAATGCAGATAGTGATGTAGATATTTCCATGTTTATAGAGATGGCTGTGTAGATATTTCCATGTTTATAGAGATGGCATTGTTGATATTTCCATGTTTATACAGATAGTGGTGAGGATATTTCCATGTTTATACAGATGACTGTGTAGGTATTTCCATGTATCTACAGATGGCGGTGTAGATATTTCCATGTTTATAGAGATAGCCTTGTAGATATTTCCATGTTTATACAGATAGCGGTGTAGACATTTCCATGTTCATAGAGACAGCGGTGAAGTTATTTCCCTATTTAAACAGATAGCGGTGTAGATATTTCTAAGTTTATACAGATAGCGGTGTGGATATTTCCATGTTTATACAGATAGCGGTGGAGATATTTCCATGTTTATACAGATAGCGGTGTAGGTATTTCCATGTTTATAGAGATAGCGGTGATGTTATTTCCATGTTTATACAGATGGTATTGTAGATATTTCCATGTTTATACAGATATTGGTGTAGATATATCTATGTTTATACACATGACTGTGTAGTTAATTCCACGTTTATAAAGATGGCGGTGTAGATATTTCAAAGTTTATAGAGATAGCCATGTAGATACTTCCATGTTTATACAGATAGCGGTGTACATATTTCCATGTTTACACAGACAGCTGTGTAGATATTTCCATGTTTACACAGATAGTGTTGTAGATACTTCCATGTTTATACAGATAGCGGTGTAGATATATCCATGTTTATACAGACCGTGGTGTAGATATTTCCATGTTTATACAGATAGTGGTGTAGATATTTTCATGTTTATACAGATAGCGGTGTAGGAATTTCCATGTTTACAGAGATAGAGGTGTAGATATTTCCATATTTGCCAAGAGTGCGGTGTAGATATTTCCATCTTCACACAGATGGCGTTGTACATATTTCCATGTTTACACAGAGAGCTGTGTAGATATTTCCATGTTTAAACAGATTGCGGTGCAGATATTTCCTTATTCACACAGATGGTGGTGTAGATGTTTCTATGTTTATACAGATGGCGTTGTAGTTAGTTCCATATTTATGGAGATGACAGTGTAGATATTTTCATGTATATAGAGATGGCAGTGTAGATATTTCCATGTTTATAGAGATAGCAGTGTAGATATTTACATGCTTATACAGATGGCTGTTTAGATATTTCCATGTGTATACAGATGGCATTGTAGATATTTCCATGTTTATACAGATGACTGTATAGGTATTTCCATGTTTTTACAGATGGCAGTGCAGATATTTCCATGTTTATAGAGATAGCGGTGTAGATATTTCCATGTTTGTACACATGGCGGTGTTGATATTTCCATGTATACACAGATGGCTGTGTAGATATTTCCATGTTTATACAGATGGCAGCGTAGATATTTCCATGGGCATGCATATGGCGGTGTAGATATTTCCATGTTTATACAGATAGCGGTGCAGATATTTCCATATTTGTACAGATGGCGGTGTTGATATTTCCATCTATACAGAGATGACCGTGTAGATATTTCCATGTTTATACAGATGGCGGCACAGATATATCCATGGATAGGTAGATGGCGGTGTAGATATTTCCATGTTTACACAGATGGCGGTGTAGATATTTCCATGTTTATACAGATAACTTTGTAAGTATTTCCATGTTTATACAGATAGGGATGTAGATATTTCCATGTTTATAGAGATGGCGGTGTAGATATTTCCATGTTTATACAGATCACGGTGTAGATATTTCCTTGTTTATACTAATAGCGGTGTAGTTATTTCCATGTTTATACAGACAGCGGTGTACACATTTCCATATATATACAGATGGCTGTGTAGATATTTCCATGTTTATACAGATGGCTGTGTAGATATTTCCATGTTTATACAGATTACTTTGTAGGTATTTCCATGTTTATACAGATGGCGGTGTAGATATTTCCATGTTTATACAGATCGCGTTGTAGATATTTCCATGTTTATACAGATCGCGGTGTAGTTATTTCCATGTTTATACAGATAGCGGTGTAGATATTTCCATGTGTTTACAAATAGCGGTGTAGATATTTCCATGTATATACAGATGGCTGTGTAGATATTTCCATGTTTATACAGATGGCTGTGTAGATATTTCCATGTTTATACAGATTACTTTGTAGGTATTTCCATGCTTATACAGATGGCGGTGTAGATATTTCCATGTTTATACAGATCGCGGTGTAGATATTTCCATGTTTATACATATCGCGGTGTAGATATTTCCATGTTTATACAGATAGCGGTGTAGATATTTCCATGTGTTTACAGATAGCGATGTAGATATTTCCATGTTTACACAGGTTGCGGTGTAGATATTTCCATCTTTCTACAGATGGCATTGTAGATATTTCCATGTTTATACAGATGGCGATGTAGATATTTCCATGTTTATATAGATGGTAGTGTAGATATTACCATGTTTATACAGGTAGCGGTGTAGATATTTCCATGTTTATACAGATGGCGATGTAGATATTTCCATGTTTATATAGATGGTTGTGTAGATATTACCATGTTTATACAGATAGCGGTGTAGTTATTTCCATGTTTATATAGATAGCGGTGTAGATATTTCCATGTATATACACATGGCTGTGTAGATATTTCCATGTTTATACAGATGGCGGTGTAGATATTTCCATGTTTATACAGATAACATTGTAAGTATTTCCATGTTTATACAGATGGTGGTGTAGATATTTCGATGTTTATAGAGATAGCAGTGGAGATATTTCCATGTTTATACAGATAGCGGTGTAGATATTTCCATGTTTATACTGATCGTGGTGTAGATATTTCCATGTTTACAGAGATGGCGGTGTAGATATTTCCATGATCATAGAGATAGCGGTGTTGATTTTTCCATGTTTACAGAGATAGCGGTGTGGATATTTCCATGTTTATACAGATAGGGGTGTAGATATTTCCATGTTTATAGAGATGACGGTGTAGATATTTCCATGTTTATACAGATCACGCTGTAGATATTTGCTTGTTTATACAAAGAGCGGTGTAGTTATTTCCATGTTTATACAGATAGCGGTGTAGATATTTCCACGTATATACAGATGGCTGTGTAGATATTTCCATGTTTATACAGTTGGCTGTGTAGATATTTCCATGTTTATATAGATGGTGGTGTAGATATTTCCATGTTTATACAGACAGCGGTGTAGATATTTCCATGTTTATTGAGATAGCTTTGTAGATATTTCCATGTTTATACAGATTGCGGTGTAGATATTTCCATGTTTATACAGATCGCGGTGTAGATATTTCCATGTTTATACAGATAGCGGTGTAGATATTTCCATGTTTATGGAGATAGCTTTGTAGATATTTCCATGTTTATACAGATTGCAGTGTAGATATTTCCATGTTTATACAGATCGCGGTGTAGTTATTTCCATATTTATACAGATCGCGGTGTAGATATTTCCATGTTTATACAGATAGCGGTGTAGATATTTCCATGTTTTTACAGATATCTGTGTAGGTATTTCCATGTTTACACAGATTGCGCTGTAGATATTTCCATCTTTCTACAGATGGCATTTTAGATATTTCCATGTTTATAGAGATGGCGGTGTAGATATTTCCATGTTTATATAGATGGTGGTGTAGATATTTCCATGTTTATACAGATAGCGGTGTAGATATTTTCATGTTAATGGAGATTGCGGTGTAGGTATTTCCATGTTTATACAGATCACGGTGATGGTAATTGCTTGTTTATACATATAGCGGTGTAGGTATTTCCACGTTTATACAGATGACTGTGTGGATATTTCCATGTTTATACAGATGGCTTTGTAGATATTTCCATGTTTATACAGATAACTTTGTAGGTATTTCCATGTTTATGCAGATGGTGGTGTAGATATTTCCATGTTTATGGAGATAGCTTTGTAGATATTTCCATGTTTATACAGATTGCGGTGTAGATATTTCCATGTTTATACAGATCGCGGTGTAGATATTTCCATGTTCATACAGATTGCGGTGTAGATATTTCCATGTTTATACAGATAGCGGTGTAGATATTTCCATGTTTCTACAGATATCGGTGTAGATATTTCCATGTTTACACAGATTGAGGTGTAGATATTTCCATCTTTCTACAGATGGCATTGTAGATATTTCCATGTTTATACAGATGGCGGTGTAGATATTTCCATGTTTATATAGATGGTGGTGTGGATATTTCCATGTTTATACAGATAGCGGTGTAGATATTTCCATGTTTATAGAGATAGCGGTGTTGGTATTTCCATGTTTATAGACATAGCGGTGTAGATATTTCCATGTTTATATAGATGCGTTGTAGATATTTCCATGTTTATACCGATAGCGGTGTTGGTTTTTGCATGTTTATACAGATAGCGATGTAGATATTTCCATGTTTATACAGATTGTGGTGAAGATATTTCCATGTTTATACAGATCGTGGTGTAGATATTTCCATGTTTATACACATGGCTGTGTAGATATTTCCATGTTTATACAGATGGTGGTGTAGATATTTCCATGTTTATACAGATAACATTGTAAGCATTTCCATGTTTATACAGATGGTGGTGTAGATATTTCGATGTTTATAGAGATAGCAGTGGAGATATTTCCACGTTTATACAGATAGCGGTGTAGATATTTCCATGTTTATACTGATCGTGGTGTAGATATTTCCATGTTTACAGAGATGGCGGTGTAGCTATTTCCATGATCATAGAGATAGCGGTGTTGATTTTTCCATGTTTACAGAGATAGCGGTGTGGATATTTCCATGTTTATACAGAAAGGGGTGTAGATATTTCCATGTTTATAGAGATGGCGGTGTAGATATTTCCATGTTTATACAGATCACGGTGAAGATATTTGCTTGTTTATACAAACAGCGGTGTAGTTATTTCCATGTTTATACAGATAGCGGTGTAGATATTTCCACGTATATACAGATGGCTGTGTAGATATTTCCATGTTTATACAGATGGCTGTGCAGATATTTCCATGTTTATACAGATTACTTTGTAGGTATTTCCATGTTTATGCAGATGGCGGTGTAGATATTTCCATGTTTATGGAGATAGCTTTGTAGATATTTCCTTGTTTATACAGATTGCGGTGTAGTTATTTCCATGTTTATACAGATCGTGGTGTAGATATTTCCATGTTTATACAGGTCGCGGTGGAGATATTTCCATGTTTATACAGATAGCGGTGTAGATATTTCCATGTTTACACAGATTGCGGTGTAGATATTTCCATCTTTCTACAGATGGCATTGTAGAAATTTCCAAGTTTATAGAGATGGCGGTGTAGATATTTCCATGTTTATATTGATGGTGGTGTAGATATTTCCATGTTTATACAGATAGCGGTATAGATATTTCCATGTTTATAGAGATAGCGGTGTAGGTATTTCCATGTTTAAACAGATCACGGTGTAGATATTTCCATGTTTATATTGATGGTGGTGTAGATATTTCCATGTATATACAGATAGCTGTGTAGATATTTCCATGTTTATAGAGATACCGGTGTAGGTATTTCCATGTTTATACAGATCACGGTGTAGATGATTGCTTGTTTATACAAATAGCGGTGTAGTTATTTCCATGTTTATACAAATAGCGGTGTAGATATTTCCACGTATATACAGATGACTGTGTGAATATTTCCATGTTTATACAGATGGCTGTGTAGATATTTCCATGTTTATACAGATTACTTTGTAGGTATTTCCATGTTTATACAGATGGCGGTGTAGATATTTCCATGTTTATGGAGATAGCTTTGTAGGTATTTCCATGTTTATACAGATTGCGGTGTTGATATTTCCATGTTTATACAGATCGCGGTGTAGATATTTCCATGTTCATACAGATCGCGGTGTAGATATTTCCATGTTTATACAGATAGCGGTGTAGATATTTCCATGTTTCTACAGATATCGGTGTAGATATTTCCATGTTTACACAGATTGTGGTGTAGATATTTCCATCTTTCTACAGCTAGCATTGTAGATATTTCCATGTTTATACAGATGGCGGTGTAGATATTTCCATGTTTATATAGATGGTGGTGTAAATATTTCCATGTTTATACAGATAGCGGTGTAGATATTTCCATGTTTATAGAGATTGCGGTGTTGGTATTTCCATGTTTATAGACATAGCGGTGTAGATATTTCCATGTTTATATAGATGGCGTTGTAGATATTTCCATGTTTATACCGATAGCGGTGTTGGTATTTCCATGTTTATACAGATAGCGGTGTAGGTATTTCCATGTTTATACAGCTCGCGATGCAGATATTTATATCTTTATACAGATGGCATTGTAGATGTTTCCTTATTCACAGAGATGGCGGTGAAGATGTTTCCATGTTTATACAGATGGCGGAGTAGTTAGTTCCATGTTTATGGAGATGGCAGTGTAGATATTTCCATGTTTATTGAGATGGCGGTGTAGATATTTCAATGTTTATAGAGATAGCAGTGTAGATATTTACATGATTCTACAGATGGCTGTGTAGATATTTCCATGTGTATACAGATGGCATTGTAGATATTTCCATGTTTATACAGATGACTGTATACGTATTTCCATTTTTTTTTTACAGATGGCATTGCAGATATTTCCATGTTTATAGAGATAGCCATGTAGATATTTCCATGTTTGTACAGATGGAGGTGTTGATATTTCCATGTATTCAGAGACGGCCGTGTAGATATTTCCATGTTTATACAGATGGCGACGTAGATATTTCCATGGGCATGCAGATGGCGGTGTAGATATTTCCATGTTTATAGAGATAACGGTGTAGATATTTCCATGTTTACACAGATTGTGGTGTAGATATTTCCGTGTTTATACACATGGCGGAGTAGATACTTCCATCTTTATGGAGATGGCAGTGTAGATATTTTCATGTTTATAGAGATGGCGGTGTAGATATTTCCATATTTATAGAGATAGCGGTGTAGATATTTCCATCTTTCTACAGATGGCAGTGTAGATATTTCCATGTTTATACAGATGACCGTGTAGATATTTCCATATGTATACAGATGTCTGTGTAGATATTTCCATGTGTATACAGATGGTTTTGTAGGTATTTCCATGTTTACAGATGGTGGTGTAGATATTTCCATGTTTATACAGTTGGCGGTGTAGATATTTCCATGTTTTTACAGATGGCAGTGTAGATATTTCAATGTTTATAGAGATGGCGCTATAGATATTTCCATGTTTATACAGATAACGGTGGAGATATTTCCATGTTTATACAGAGAGCACTGGAGATATTTCCAGGTTTATACACATAGCGGTGTACATATTTCCAAGTTTATAGAGACAGCGGTGTAGGTATTTCCATGTTTATACAGATAGCGGTGCAGATATTTCCATGTTTACACAGATGCCTATGCAGATATTTCCATATTTATACAGAGGGCTTTGTAGATATTTCTATGTTTATGCAGATGGCAGTGTAGATATTTAAATGTTCCTACACATGACTGTGTAGCTATTTCCATGTTTACACAGATGTCTTTGTAGATATTTCCATGTTTATAGAGATAGAGGTGCAGATATTTCCATGTTTATACAGATAGCGGTGTATATATTTCCATGTTTATACAGATCATGGTGTAGATATTTCCATGTTTATACAGATACCGGTGTAGATATTTCCATGTTTATACAGACTGCAGTTTAGATATTTCCATGTTTATAGAGATAGCAGTGTAGATATTTCCATGTTTGTAAAGATGGCGGTGTTGATGTTTCCATCTATACACAGATTGCCGTGTAGGTATTTCCATGTGTATTCAGATGGCACTGAAGGTATTTCCATGTTTATACAGATGGTGGTGTAGATATTTCCATGTTTACACATATGACTGTATAGGTATTTCCATGTTAATACAGATGGCGGTGTAGATATTTCCATGTTTATAGAGAGAGCAGTGTAGATATTTCCATGTTTATACAGATAGCGGTGTAGATATTTCCATGTTTATACAGATCGCGGTGGGGATATTTCCATGTTTTGCAGATCGCGGTGTAGACATTTCCATGTTTATACAGATAGCGGTGTAGATATTTCCATGTGTTTACAGATAGCGGTGTAGATAGGTCCATGTTTACACAGATTGCGGTGTAGTTATTTCCATCTTTCTACAGATGGCATTGTAGATATTACCATGTTTATACAGATGGTGGTGTAGATATTTACATGTTTATATAGATGGTGGTGTAGATATTACCATGTTTATACAGGTAGTGGTGTAGATATTTCCATGTTTATACGGATAGCGGTGTAGATATTTCCATGTTTATACAGACGTCGGTGTAGATATTTCCATGGTTATACAGTTAGCGGTGCAGATATTTCCATGTTTGTACAGATGGCGGTGTTGATATTTCCATCTATACACAGATGACCGTGTAGATATTTCCATGTTTATACAGATGGCGGCTCAGATATTTCCATGGATATGTAGATGGTGGTGTAGATATTTCCATGTGTATACAGATAGCGGTGTAGTTATTTCCATGTTTATATAGATAGTGGTGTAGATATTTCCATGTATACTCACATGGCTCTGTAGATATTTCCATATTTATACAGATGGCGGTGTAGATATTTCCACGTTTATACAGATAACTTTGTAAGTATTTCCATGTTTATACAGATGGCGGTGTAGATATTTCGATGTTTATAGAGATAGCAGTGGAGATATTTCCATGTTTATACAGATAGCGGTGTAGATATTTCCATGTTTATACTGATCGGGGTGTAGATATTTCCATGTTTACAGAGATGGCGGTGTAGATATTTCCAAGTTCATAGAGATAGCGGTGTTGATTTTTCCATGTTTACAGAGTTAGCGGTGTGGATATTTCCACGTTTATACAGACAGGGGTGTAGATATTTCCATGTTTATAGAGATAGCGGTGTAGATATTTCCATGTTTATACAGATAGCGGTGTAGATATTTCCATGTTTATGGAGATAGCTTTGTAGGTATTTCCATGTTTATACAGATTGCGGTGTTGATATTTCCATGTTTATACAGATCGCGGTGTAGATATTTCCATGTTCATACAGATCGCGGTGTAGATATTTCCATGTTTATACAGATAGCGGTGTAGATATTTCCATGTTTCTACAGATATCGGTGTAGATATTTCCATGTTTACACAGATTGTGGTGTAGATATTTCCATCTTTCTACAGCTAGCATTGTAGATATTTCCATGTTTATACAGATGGCGGTGTAGATATTTCCATGTTTATATAGATGATGGTGTAGATATTTCCATGTTTATACAGATAGCGGTGTAGATATTTCCATGTTTATAGAGATTGCGGTGTTGGTATTTCCATGTTTATAGACATAGCGGTGTAGATATTTCCATGTTTATATAGATGGCGTTGTAGATATTTCCATGTTTATACCGATAGCGGTGTTGGTATTTCCATGTTTATACAGATAGCGGTGTAGGTATTTCCATGTTTATACAGCTCGCGATGCAGATATTTATATCTTTATACAGATGGCATTGTAGATGTTTCCTTATTCACAGAGATGGCGGTGAAGATATTTCCATGTTTATACAGATGGCGGAGTAGTTAGTTCCATGTTTATGGAGATGGCAGTGTAGATATTTCCATGTTTATTGAGATGGCAGTGTAGATATTTCAATGTTTATAGAGATAGCAGTGTAGATATTTACATGATTCTACAGATGGCTGTGTAGATATTTCCATGTGTATACAGATGGCATTGTAGATATTTCCATGTTTATACAGATGACTGTATACGTATTTCCATTTTTTTTTTACAGATGGCATTGCAGATATTTCCATGTTTATAGAGATAGCCATGTAGATATTTCCATGTTTGTACAGATGGAGGTGTTGATATTTCCATGTATTCAGAGACGGCCGTGTAGATATTTCCATGTTTATACAGATGGCGGCGTAGATATTTCCATGGGCATGCAGATGGCGGTGTAGATATTTCCATGTTTATACAGATAACGGTGTAGATATTTCCATGTTTACACAGATTGTGGTGTAGATATTTCCGTGTTTATACACATGGCGGAGTAGATACTTCCATCTTTATGGAGATGGCAGTGTAGATATTTTCATGTTTATAGAGATGGCGGTGTAGATATTTCCATATTTATAGAGATAGCGGTGTAGATATTTCCATCTTTCTACAGATGGCAGTGTAGATATTTCCATGTTTATACAGATGACCGTGTAGATATTTCCATATGTATACAGATGTCTGTGTAGATATTTCCATGTGTATACAGATGGTTTTGTAGGTATTTCCATGTTTACAGATGGTGGTGTAGATATTTCCATGTTTATACAGTTGGCGGTGTAGATATTTCCATGTTTTTACAGATGGCAGTGTAGATATTTCAATGTTTATAGAGATGGCGCTATAGATATTTCCATGTTTATACAGATAACGGTGGAGATATTTCCATGTTTATACAGAGAGCACTGGAGATATTTCCAGGTTTATACACATAGCGGTGTACATATTTCCAAGTTTATAGAGACAGCGGTGTAGGTATTTCCATGTTTATACAGATAGCGGTGCAGATATTTCCATGTTTACACAGATGCCTATGCAGATATTTCCATATTTATACAGAGGGCTTTGTAGATATTTCTATGTTTATGCAGATGGCAGTGTAGATATTTAAATGTTCCTACACATGACTGTGTAGCTATTTCCATGTTTACACAGATGTCTTTGTAGATATTTCCATGTTTATAGAGATAGAGGTGCAGATATTTCCATGTTTATACAGATAGCGGTGTATATATTTCCATGTTTATACAGATCATGGTGTAGATATTTCCATGTTTATACAGATACCGGTGTAGATATTTCCATGTTTATACAGACTGCAGTTTAGATATTTCCATGTTTATAGAGATAGCAGTGTAGATATTTCCATGTTTGTAAAGATGGCGGTGTTGATGTTTCCATCTATACACAGATTGCCGTGTAGGTATTTCCATGTGTATTCAGATGGCACTGAAGATATTTCCATGTTTATACAGATGGTGGTGTAGATATTTCCATGTTTACACATATGACTGTATAGGTATTTCCATGTTAATACAGATGGCGGTGTAGATATTTCCATGTTTATAGAGAGAGCAGTGTAGATATTTCCATGTTTATACAGATAGCGGTGTAGATATTTCCATGTTTATACAGATCGCGGTGGGGATATTTCCATGTTTTGCAGATCGCGGTGTAGACATTTCCATGTTTATACAGATAGCGGTGTAGATATTTCCATGTGTTTACAGATAGCGGTGTAGATAGGTCCATGTTTACACAGATTGCGGTGTAGTTATTTCCATCTTTCTACAGATGGCATTGTAGATATTACCATGTTTATACAGATGGTGGTGTAGATATTTACATGTTTATATAGATGGTGGTGTAGATATTACCATGTTTATACAGGTAGTGGTGTAGATATTTCCATGTTTATACGGATAGCGGTGTAGATATTTCCATGTTTATACAGACGTCGGTGTAGATATTTCCATGGTTATACAGTTAGCGGTGCAGATATTTCCATGTTTGTACAGATGGCGGTGTTGATATTTCCATCTATACACAGATGACCGTGTAGATATTTCCATGTTTATACAGATGGCGGCTCAGATATTTCCATGGATATGTAGATGGTGGTGTAGATATTTCCATGTGTATACAGATAGCGGTGTAGTTATTTCCATGTTTATATAGATAGTGGTGTAGATATTTCCATGTATACTCACATGGCTCTGTAGATATTTCCATATTTATACAGATGGCGGTGTAGATATTTCCACGTTTATACAGATAACTTTGTAAGTATTTCCATGTTTATACAGATGGCGGTGTAGATATTTCGATGTTTATAGAGATAGCAGTGGAGATATTTCCATGTTTATACAGATAGCGGTGTAGATATTTCCATGTTTATACTGATCGGGGTGTAGATATTTCCATGTTTACAGAGATGGCGGTGTAGATATTTCCAAGTTCATAGAGATAGCGGTGTTGATTTTTCCATGTTTACAGAGTTAGCGGTGTGGATATTTCCACGTTTATACAGACAGGGGTGTAGATATTTCCATGTTTATAGAGATAGCGGTGTAGATATTTCCATGTTTATACAGATAGCGGTGTAGATATTTCCATGTTTATAGAGATACCGGTGTAGGTATTTCCATGTTTATACAGATCACGGTGTAGATGATTGCTTGTTTATACAAATAGCGGTGTAGTTATTTCCGTGTTTATACAAATAGCGGTGTAGATATTTCCACGTATATACAGATGACTGTGTGGATATTTCCATGTTTATACAGATGGCTGTGTAGATATTTCCATGTTTATACAGATTACTTTGTAGGTATTTCCATGTTTATACAGATGGCGGTGTAGATATTTCCATGTTTATGGAGATAGCTTTGTAGGTATTTCCATGTTTATACAGATTGCGGTGTAGATATTTCCATGTTTATACAGATCGCGGTGTAGATATTTCCATGTTCATACAGATCGCTGTGTAGATATTTCCATGTTTATACAGATAGCGGTGTAGATATTTCCATGTTTCTACAGATATCGGTGTAGATATTTCCATGTTTACACAGATTGTGGTGTAGATATTTCCATCTTTCTACCGATAGCATTGTAGATATTTCCATGTTTATACAGATGGCGGTGTAGATATTTCCATGTTTATATAGATGGTGTTGTAGATATTTCCATGTTTATACAGATAGCGGTGTAGATATTTCCATGTTTATAGAGATTGCGTTGTTGGTATTTCCATGTTTATAGACATAGCGGTGTAGATATTTCCATGTTTATATAGATGGCGTTGTAGATATTTCCATGTTTATACCGATAGCGGTGTTGGTATTTCCATGTTTATACAGATAGCGGTGTAGATATTTCCATGTTTATACAGCTCGCGATGCAGATATTTATATCTTTATACAGATGGCATTGTAGATGTTTCCTTATTCACAGAGATGGCGGTGTAGATGTTTCCATGTTTATACAGATGGCGGAGTAGTTAGTTCCATGTTTATGGAGATGGCAGTGTAGATATTTCCATGTTTATTGAGATGGCGGTGTAGACATTTCAATGTTTATAGAGATAGCAGTGTAGATATTTACATGATTCTACAGATGGCTGTGTAGATATTTCCATGTGTATACAGATGGCATTGTAGATATTTCCATGTTTATACAGATGACTGTATACGTATTTCCATGTTTTTACAGATGGCATTGCAGATATTTCCATGTTTATAGAGATAGCGATGTAGATATTTCCATGTTTGTACAGATGGAGGTGTTGATATTTCCATGTATACAGAGATGGCCGTGTAGATATTTCCATGTTTATACAGATGGCGGCGTAGATATTTCCATGGGCATGCAGATGGCGGTGTAGATATTTCCATGTTTATACAGATAGCGGTGTAGATATTTCCATGTTTACACAGATTGTGGTGTAGATATTTCCGTGTTTATACACATGGCGGAGTAGACACTTCCATCTTTATGGAGATGGCAGTGTAGATATTTTCATGTTTATAGAGATGGCGGTGTAGATATTTCCATATTTATAGAGATAGCGGTGTAGATATTTCCATCTTTCTACAGATGGCAGTGTAGATATTTCCATGTTTATACAGATGGCCGTGTAGATATTTCCATATTTATACAGATGTCTGTGTAGATATTTCCATGTGTATACAGATGGTTTTGTAGGTATTTCCATGTTTACAGATGGTGGTGTAGATATTTCCATGTTTATACAGTTGGCGGTGTAGATATTTCCATGTTTTTACAGATGGCAGTGTAGATATTTCAATGTTTATAGAGATGGCGCTGTAGATATTTCCATGTTTATACAGATAACGGTGGAGATATTTCCATGTTTATACAGAGAGCACTGGAGATATTTCCAGGTTTATACACATAGCGGTGTACATATTTCCAAGTTTATAGAGACAGCGGTGTAGGTATTTCCATGTTTATACAGATAGCGGTGCAGATATTTCCATGTTTACACAGATGCCTATGCAGATATTTCCATATTTATACAGAAGGCTTTGTAGATATTTCTATGTTTATACAGATGGCAGTGTAGATATTTAAATGTTCCTACACATGACTGTGTAGCTATTTCCATGTTTACACAGATGTCTTTGTAGATATTTCCATGTTTATAGAGATAGAGGTGCAGATATTTCCATGTTTATACAGATAGCGGTGTATATATTTCCATGTTTATACAGATCATGGTGTAGATATTTCCATGTTTATACAGATACCGGTGTAGATATTTCCATGTTTATACAGACCGCAGTTTAGATATTTCCATGTTTATAGAGATAGCAGTGTAGATATTTCCATGTTTGTAAAGATGGCGGTGTTGATGTTTCCATCTATACACAGATTGCCATGTAGGTATTTCCATGTGTATTCAGATGGCACTGAAGATATTTCCATGTTTATACAGATGGTGGTGTAGATGTTTCCATGTTTACACATATGACTGTATAGGTATTTCCATGTTAATACAGATGGCGGTGTAGATATTTCCATGTTTATAGAGACAGCAGTGTAGATATTTCCATGTTTATACAGATAGCGGTGTAGATATTTCCATGTTTATACAGACCGCGGTGGGGATATTTCCATGTTTATACAGATCGCGGTGCAGATATTTCCATGTTTATACAGATAGCGGTGTAGATATTTCCATGTGTTTACAGATAGCGTTGTAGATAGGTCCATGTTTACACAGATTGCGGTGTAGTTATTTCCAACTTTCTACAGATGGCATTGTAGATATTACCATGTTTATACAGATGGCGGTGTAGATATTTACATGTTTATATAGATGGTGGTGTAGATATTACCATGTTTATACAGGTATTGGTGTAGATATTTCCATGTTTATACAGATGGCGGTGTAGATATTTCCATGTTTATACAGACGTCGGTGTAGATATTTCCATGGTTATACAGTTAGCGGTGCAGATATTTCCATGTTTGTACAGATGGCGGTGTTGATATTTCCATCTATACACAGATGACCGTGTAGATATTTCCATGTTTATACAGATGGCGGCTCAGATATTTCCATGGTTATGTAGATGGTGGTGTAGATATTTCCATGTTTATACAGATAGCGGTGTAGTTATTTCCATGTTTATATAGATAGCGGTGTAGATATTTCCATGTATATTCACATGGCTCTGTAGATATTTCCATATTTATACAGATGGCGGTGTAGATATTTCCATGTTTATAAAGATAACTTTGTAAGTATTTCCATGTTTATACAGATGGCGGTGTAGATATTTCAATGTTTATAGAGATAGCAGTGGAGATATTTCCATGTTTATACAGATAGCGGTGTAGATATTTCCATGTTTATACTGATCGGGGTGTAGATATTTCCATGTTTATACAGACGTCGGTGTAGATATTTCCATGTTTATACAGATAGCGGTGTAGATATTTCCATGTTTATACAGACGTCGGTGTAGATATTTCCATGGTTATACAGATAGCGGTGCAGATATTTCCATGTTTGTACAGATGGCGGTGTTGATATTTCCATCTATACACAGATGACCGTGTAGATATTTCCATGTTTATACAGATGGCAGCTCAGATATTTCCATGGATATGTAGATGGCGGTGTAGATATTTCCATGTTTATACAGATAGCGGTGTAGTTATTTCCATGTTTATATAGATAGCGGTGTAGATATTTCCATGTATATTCACATGGCTGTGTAGATATTTCCATGTTTATACAGATGGCGGTGTTGACATTTCCATGTTTATACAGATAACTTTGTAAGAATCTCCATGTTTATACAGATGGCGGTGTAGATATTTCGATGTTTATAGAGATAGCAGTGGAGATATTTCCGTGTTTATACAGATAGCGGTGTAGATATTTCCATGTTTATACTGATCGGGGTGTAGATATTTCCATGTTTACAGAGATGGCGGTGTAGATATTTCCATGTTCATAGAGATAGCGGTGTTGATTTTTCCATGTTTACAGAGTTAGCGGTGTGGATATTTCCATGTTTATACAGATAGGGGTGTAGATATTTCCATGTTTATAGAGATGGCGGTGTAGATATTTCCATGTTTATACAGATCACGGTGTAGATATTTGCTTGTTTATACAAAAAGCGGTGTAGTAATTTCCATGTTTATACAGATAGCGGTGTAGATATTTCCACGTATATACAGAAGTCTGTGTAGATATTTCCATGTTTATACAGATGGCTGTGTAGATATTTCCATGTTTATACAGATGGCGGTGTAGATATTTGCATGTTTATACAGATGGCTGTGTAGATATTTCCATGTTTATACAGATTACTTTGTAGGTATTTCCATGTTTATACAGATGGCGGTGTAGATATTTCCATGTTTATAGAGATAGCTTTGTAGATATTTCCTTGTTTATACAGATTGCGGTGTAGATATTTCCATGTTTATACAGATCGTGGTGTAGATATTTCCATGTTTATACAGGTCGCGGTGTAGATATTTCCATGTTTATACAGATAGCGGTGTAGATATTTCCATGTTTTCACAGATATCGGTGTAGATATTTCCATGTTTACACAGATTGCGGTGTAGATATTTCCATCTTTCTACAGATGGCATTGTAGATATTTCCATGTTTATAGAGTTGGCGGTGTAGATATTTCCATGTTTATATTGATGGTGGTGTAGATATTTCCATGTTTATACAGATAGCGGTGTAGATATTTCCATGTTTATAGAGATAGCGGTGTAGGTATTTCCATGTTTATACAGATCACGGTGAAGATATTTCCATGTTTATATTGATGGTGGTGTAGATATTTCCATGTTTATACAGATAGCGGTGTAGATATTTCCATGTTTATAGAGATACCGGTGTAGGTATTTCCATGTTTATACAGATCACGGTGTAGATGATTGCTTGTTTATACAAATAGCGGTGTAGTTATTTCCATGTTTTTACAGGTAGCGGTGTAGTTATTTCCACGTATGTACAGATGACTGTGTGGATAATTTCCATGTTTATACAGATAGCGGTGTAGATATTTCCATGTTTCTACAGATATCGGTGTAGATATTTCCATGTTTACACAGATTGCGGTGTAGATATTTCCATCGTTCTACAGATGGCATTGTAGATATTCCCATGTTTATACAGATGGCGATGTAGTTATTTCCATGTTTATATAGATGGTGGTGTAGATATTTCCATGTTTATACAGATGGTGGTGTAGATATTTCCATGTTTATACAGATAGCGGTGTAGATATTTCCATGTTCATAGAGATAGCGGTGTTGCTATTTCCATCTTTATAGACATAGTGGTGTAGATATTTCCATGTTTATATAGATGGCGTTGTAGATATTTCCATGTTTATACCGATAGCGGTGTTGGTATTTTCATGTTTATACAGATAGCGGTGTAGATATTTCCATGTTTATACAGCTCGCGATGCAGATATTTATATCTTTATACAGATGGCATTGTAGATATTTCCTTATTCACACAGATGGCGGTGTAGATGTTTCCATGTTTATACTGATGGCGGAGAAGTTAGTTCCATGTTTATGGAGATGGCAGTGTAGATATTTCCATGTTTATTGAGATGGCGGTGTAGATATTTCAATGTTTATAGAGATAGCAGTGTAGATATTTACATGATTCTACAGATGGCTGTGTAGATATTTCCATGTGTATACAGATGGCATTGTAGATATTTCCATGTTTATACAGATGACTGTATACGTATTTCCATGTTTTTACAGATGGCAGTGCAGATATTTCCATGTTTATAGAGATAGCGATGTAGATATTTCCATGTTTGTACAGATGGCGGTGTTGATATTTCCATGTATACAGAGATGGCCGTGTAGATATTTCCATGTTTATACAGATGGCGGCGTAGATATTTCCATGGGCATGCAGATGGCGGTGTAGATATTTCCATGTTTATACAGATAGCGGTGTAGATATTTCCATGTTTACACAGATTGTGGTGTAGATATTTCCGTGTTTATACACATGGCAGAGTAGATACTTCCATCTTTATGGAGATGGCAGTGGAGATATTTTCATGTTTATAGAGATGGCGGTGTAGATATTTCCATATTTATAGAGATAGCGGTGTAGATATTTCCATCTTTCTACAGATGGCAGTGTAGATATTTCCATGTTTATACAGATGGCCGTGTAGATATTTCCATGTTTATACAGATGTCTGTGTAGATATTTCCATGTGTATACAGATGGGTTTGTAGGTATTTCCATGTTTATACAGATGGTGGTGTAGATATTTCCATGTTTATACAGTTGGCGGTGTAGATATTTCCATGTTTTTACAGATGGCAGTGTAGATATTTCAATGTTTATACAGATGGCGCTGTAGATATTTCCATGTTTATACAGATAACGGTGAAGATATTTCCATGTTTATACAGAGAGCAGTGGAGATATTTCCAGGTTTATACACATAGCGGTGTACATATTTCCAAGTTTATAGAGACAGCGGTGTAGGTATTTCCATGTTTATACAGATAGCGGTGCTGATATTTCCATGTTTACACAGATGCCTATGCAGATACTTCCATATTTATACAGAGGGCTTTGTAGATATTTCTATGTTTATACAGATGGCAGTGTAGATATTTAAATGTTCCTACACATGACTGTGTAGCTATTTCCATGTTTACACAGATGTCTTTGTAGATATTTCCATGTTTATAGAGATAGAGGTGCAGATATTTCCATGTTTATACAGATAGCGGTGTATATATTTCCATGTTTATACAGATCATGGGGTAGATATTTCCATGTTTATACAGATACCGGTGTAGGTATTTCCATGTTTATACAGACCGCAGTATAGATATTTCCATGTTTATAGAGATAGCAGTGTAGATATTTCCATGTTTGTAAAGATGGCGGTATTGATGTTTCCATCTATACACAGATTGCCGTGTAGGTATTTCCATGTGTATTCAGATGGCACTGAAGATATTTCCATGTTTATACAGATGGTGGTGTAGATATTTCCATGTTTACACATATGACTGTATAGGTATTTCCATGTTAATACAGATGGCGGTGTAGATATTTCCATGTTTATAGAGAGAGCAGTGTAGATATTTCCATGTTTATACAGATAGCGGTGTAGATATTTCCATGTTTATACAGATCGCGGTGGGGATATTTCCATGTTTATACAGATCGCGGTGTAGATATTTCCATGTTTATACAGATAGCGGTGTAGATATTTCCATGTGTTTACAGATAGCGGTGTAGATAGGTCCATGTTTACACAGATTGCGGTGTAGTTATTTCCATCTTTCTACAGATGGCATTGTAGATATTACCATGTTTATACAGATGGCGGTGTAGAAATTTACATGTTTATATAGATGGTGGTGTAGATATTACCATGTTTATACAGGTAGCGGTGTAGATATTTCCATGTTTATACAGGCAGCGGTGTAGATATTTCCATGTTTATACAGACGTCGGTGTAGATATTTCCATGGTTATACAGTTAGCGGTGCAGATATTTCCATGTTTGTACAGATGGCGGTGTTGATATTTCCATCTATACACAGATGACCGTGTAGATATTTCCATGTTTATACAGATGGCGGCTCAGATATTTCCATGGATATGTAGATGGTGGTGTAGATATTTCCATGTTTATACAGATAGCGGTGTAGTTATTTCCATGTTTATATAGATAGCGGTGTAGGTATTTCCATGTATATACACATGGCTCTGTATATATTTCCATGTTTATACAGATGGCGGTGTAGATATTTCCATGTTTATACAGATAACATTGTAAGCATTTCCATGTTTATACAGATGGTGGTGTAGATATTTCGATGTTTATAGAGATAGCAGTGGAGATATTTCCATGTTTATACAGATAGCGGTGTAGATATTTCCATGTTTATACTGATCGTGGTGTAGATATTTCCATGTTTACAGAGATGGCGGTGTAGATATTTCCATGATCATAGAGATAGCGGTGTTGATTTTTCCATGTTTACAGAGATAGCGGTGTGGATATTTCCATGTTTCTACAGATAGGAGTGTAGATATTTCCATGTTTATAGAGATGGCGGTGTAGATATTTCCATGTTTATACAGATCACGGTGAAGATATTTGCTTGTTTATGCAAATAGCGGTGTAGTTATTTCCATGTTTATACAGATAGCGGTGTAGATATTTCCACGTATACACAGATGGCTGTGTAGATATTTCCATGTTTATACAGATGGCTGTGTAGATATTTCCATGTTTATACAGATTACTTTGTAGGTATTTCCATGTTTATACACATGGCGGTGTAGATATTTCCATGTTTATGGAGATAGCTTTGTAGATATGTCCTTGTTTATACAGATTGCGGTGTAGATATTTCCATGTTTATACAGATCGTGGTGTATATATTTCCATGTTTATACAGGTCGCGGTGTAGATATTTCCATGTTTATACAGATAGCGATGTAGGTATTTCCATGTTTTCACAGATATCAGTGTAGATATTTCCATGTTTACACAGATTGCGGTGTAGATATTTCCATCTTTCTACAGATGGCATTGTAGATATTTCCATGTTTATAGAGTTGGTGGTGTAGATATTTCCATGTTTATATTGATGGTGGTGTAGATATTTCCATGTTTATCCAGATAGCGGCGTAGATATTTCCATGTTTATAGAGATAGCGGTGTAGGTATTTCCATGTTTATACAGATCACGATGTAGATATTTCCATGTTTATATTGATGGTGGTGTAGATATTTCCACGTTTATACAGATAGCGGTGTAGATATTTCCATGTTTATAGAGATACCGGTGTAGGTATTTCCATGTTTATACAGATCACGGTGTAGATGATTGCTTGTTTATACAAATAGCGGTGTAGTTATTTCCATGTTTATACAGGTAGCGGTGTAGATATTTCCACGTATATACAGATGACTGTGTGGATATTTCCATGTTTATACAGATAGCGGTGAAGATATTTCCATGTTTCTACAGATATCGTTGTAGATATTTCCATGTTTACACAGATTGCGGTGTAGATATTTCCATCTTTCTACAGATGGCATTGTAGATATTTCCATGTTTATACAGATGGCGGTGTAGATATTTCCATGTTTATATAGATGGTGGTGTAGATATTTCAATGTTTATACAGATAGCGGTGTAGATATTTCCATGTTTATAGAGATAGCGGTGTTGCTATTTCCATGTTTATAGACATAGCGGTGTAGATATTTCCATGTTTATATAGATGGCGTTGTAGATATTTCCATGTTTATACCGATAGCGGTGTTGGTATTTCCATGTTTATACAGATAGCGGTGTAGATATTTCCATGTTTATACAGCTCACGATGCAGATATATATATCTTTATACAGATGGCATTGTAGATATTTCCTTATTCACACAGATGGCGGTGTAGATGTTTCCATGTTTATACTGATGGCGGAGTAGTTAGTTCCATGTTTATGGAGATGGCAGTGTAGATATTTCCATGTTTATTGAGATGGCGGTGTAGATATTTCAATGTTTATAGAGATAGTAGTGTAGATATTTACATGATTCTACAGATGGCTGTGTAGATATTTCCATGTGTATACAGATGGCATTGTAGATATTTCCATGTTTATTCAGATGACTGTATACGTATTTCCATGTTTTTACAGATGGCAGTGCAGATATTTCCATGTTTATAGAGATAGCGATGTAGATATTTCCATGTTTGTACAGATGGCGGTGTTTATATTTCCATGTATACAGAGATGGCCGTGTAGATATTTCCATGTTTATACAGATGGCGGCGTAGGTATTTCCATGGGCATGCAGATGGCGGTGTAGATATTTCCATGTTTATACAGATAGCGGTGTAGATATTTCCATGTTTACACAGATTGTGGTGTACATATTTCCGTGTTTATACACATGGCGGAGTAGATACTTCCATCTTTATGGAGATGGCAGTGTAGATATTTTCATGTTTATAGAGATGGCAGTGTAGATATTTCCATATTTATAGAGATAGCGGTGTAGATATTTCCATCTTTCTACAGATGGCAGTGTAGATATTTCCATGTTTATACAGATGGCTGTGTGGATATTTCCATATTTATACAGATGTCTGTGTAGATATTTCCATGTGTATACAGATGGTTTTGTAGGTATTTCCATGTTTATACAGATGGTGGTGTAGATATTTCCATGTTTATACAGTTGGCGGTGTAGATATTTCCATGTTTTTACAGATGGCAGTGTAGATATTTCAATGTTTATAGAGATGGCGCTGTAGATATTTCCATGTTTATACAGATAACGGTGGAGATATTTCCATGTTTATACAGAGAGCAGTGGAGATATTTCCAGGTTTATACACATAGCGGTGTACATATTTCCAAGTTTATAGAGACAGCGGTGTAGGTATTTCCATGTTTATACAGATAGCGGTGCAGATATTTCCATGTTTACACAGATGCCTATGCAGATATTTCCATATTTATACAGAGGGCTTTGTAGATATTTCTATGTTTATACAGATGGCAGTGTAGATATTTAAATGTTCCTACACATGAATGTGTAGCTATTTCCATGTTTACACAGATGTCTTTGTAGATATTTCCATGTTTATAGAGATAGAGGTGCAGATATTTCCATGTTTATACTGATAGCGGTGTATATATTTCCATGTTTATACAGATCATGGTGTAGATATTTCCATGTTTATACCGATACCGGTGTAGATATTTCCATGTTTATACAGACCGCAGTTTAGATATTTCCATGTTTATAGAGATAGCAGTGTATATATTTCCATGTTTGTAAAGATGGCGGTGTTGATGTTTCCATCTATACACAGATTGCCGTGTAGGTATTTCCATGTGTATTCAGATGGCACTGAAGATATTTCCATGTTTATACAGATGGTGGTGTAGATATTTCCATGTTTACACATATGACTGTATAGGTATTTCCATGTTAATACAGATGGCGGTGTAGATATTTCCATGTTTATAGAGAGAGCAGTGTAGATATTTCCATGTTAATACAGATAGCGGTGTAGATATTTCCATGTTTATACAGATCACGGTGGGGATATTTCCATGTTTATACAGATCGCGGTGTAGATATTTCCATGTTTATACAGATAGCGGTGTAGATATTTCCATGTGTTTACAGATAGCGGTGTAGATAGGTCCATGTTTACACACATTGCGGTGTAGTTATTTCCATCTTTCTACAGATGGCATTGTAGATATTACCATGTTTATACAGATGGCGGTGTAGATATTTACATGTTTATATAGATGTTGGTGTAGATATTACCATGTTTATACAGGTAGCGGTGTAGATATTTCCATGTTTATACAGATAGCGGTGTAGATATTTCCATGTTTATACAGACGTCGGTGTAGATATTTCCATGGTTATACAGTTAGCGGTGCAGATATTTCCATGTTTGTACAGATGGCGGTGTTGATATTTCCATCTATACACAGATGACCGTGTAGATATTTCCATGTTTATACAGGTGGCGGCTCAGATATTTCCATGGATATGTAGATGGTGGTGTAGATATTTCCATGTTTATACAGATAGCGGTGTAGTTATTTCCATGTTTATATAGATAGCGGTGTAGATATTTCCATGAATATTCACATGGCTCTGTAGATATTTCCATATTTATACAGATGGCGGAGTAGATATTTCCATGTTTATACAGATAACTTTGTAAGTATTTCCATGTTTATACAGATGGCGGTGTAGATATTTCGATGTTTATAGAGATAGCAGTGGAGATATTTCCATGTTTATACAGACAGCGGTGTAGATATTTCCATGTTTATACTGATCGGGGTGTAGATATTTCCATGTTTACAGAGATGGCGGTGTAGATATTTCCATGTTCATAGAGATAGCGGTGTTGATTTTTCCATGTTTACAGAGTTAGCGGTGTGGATATTTCCACGTTTATACAGACAGGGGTGTAGATATTTCCATGTTTATAGAGATGGCGGTGTAGATATTTCCATGTTTATACAGATCACGGTGTAGATATTTGCTTGTTTATACAAATAGCGGTGTAGTTATTTCCATGTTTATACAGATAGCGGTGTAGATATTTCCATGTATATACAGATGGCTGTGTAGATATTTCAACGTTTATACAGATGGCTGTGCAGATATTTCCATGTTTATACAGATTACTTTGTAGGTATTTCCATGTTTATACAGATGGCGGTGTAGATATTTCCATGTTTATGGAGATAGCTTTGTAGCTATTTCCATGATTATACAGATTGCGGTGTAGATATTTCCATGTTTATACAGATCGCGGTGTAGATATTTCCATGTTTATTCAGATCGCGGTGTAGATATTTCCATGTTTATACAGATAGCGGTGTAGATATTTCCATGTTTCTACAGATTGCGGTGTTGATATTTCCATATTTATACATATAACGGTGTAGAAATTTCCACGTTTATACAGATAGCGGTGTAAATATTTCCATGTTTATAAAGATCACGGTGTAGATATTTCCATGTTTATAGAGATAGCGGTGTAGATATTTCCATGTTTATACAGATAGCGGCGTAGATATTTCCATGTTTATACAGACGTCGGTGTAGATATTTCCATGGTTATACAGATAGCGGTGCAGATATTTCCATGTTTGTACAGATGGCGGTGTTGATATTTCCATCTATACACAGATGACCGTGTAGATATTTCCATGTTTATACAGATGGCGGCTCAGATATTTCCATGGATATGTAGATGGCGGTGTAGATATTCCCATGTTTATACAGATAGCGGTGTAGTTATTTCCATGTTTATATAGATAGCGGTGTAGATATTTCCATGTATATTCACATGGCTGTGTAGATATTTCCATGTTTATACAGATGGCGGTGTTGATAATTCCATGTTTATACAGATAACTTTGTAAGTATTTCCATGTTTATACAGATGGCGGTGTAGATATTTCGATGTTTATAGAGATAGCAGTGGAGATATTTCCATGTTTCTACAGATAGCGGTGTAGATATTTCCATGTTTATACTGATCGTGGTGTAGATATTTCCATGTTTACAGAGATGGCGGTGTAGATATTTCTATGTTCATAGAGATAGCGGTGTTGATTTTTCCATGTTTACAGAGTTAGCGGTGTGGATATTTCCATGTTTATACAGATAGGGGTGTAGATATTTCCATGTTTATAGAGATGGCGGTGTAGATATTTCCATGTTTATACAGATCACGGTGTAGATATTTGCTTGTTTATACAAAAAGCAGTGTAGTAATTTCCATGTTTATACAGATAGCGGTGTAGATATTTCCACGTATATACAGATGGCTGTGTAGATATTTCCATGTTTATACAGATGGCGGTGTAGATATTTGCATGTTTATACAGATGGCTGTGTAGATATTTCCATGTTTATACAAATTACTTTGTAGGTATTTCCATGTTTATACAGATGGCGGTGTAGATATTTCCATGTTTATGGAGATAGCTTTGTAGATATTTCCTTGTTTATACAGATTGCGGTGTAGATATTTCCATGTTTATACAGATCGTGGTGTAGATATTTCCATGTTTATACAGGTCGCGGTGTAGATATTTCCATGTTTATACAGATAGCGGTGTAGATATTTCCATGTTTTCACAGATATCGGTGTAGATATTTCCATGTTTACACAGATTGCGGTGTACATATTTCCATCTTTCTACAGATGGCATTGTAGATATTTCCATGTTTATAGTGTTGGCGGTGTAGATATTTCCATGTTTATATTGATGTTGGTGTAGATATTTCCATGTTTATACAGATAGCGGTGTAGATATTTCCATGTTTATAGAGATAGCGGTGTAGGTATTTCCATGTTTATACAGATCACGGTGTAGATATTTCCATGTTTATATTGATGGTGGTGTAGATATTTCCATGTTTATACAGATAGCGGTGTAGATATTTCCATGTTTATAGAGATACCGGTGTAGGTATTTCCATGTTTATACAGATCACGGTGTAGATATTTCCATGTTTATATAGATGGCATTGTAGATATTTCCATGTTTATACCGATAGCGGTGTTGGTATTTCCATGTTTATACAGATTGCGATGTAGATATTTCCATGTTTATACCGCTCGCGATGCAGATATTTATATCTTTATACAGATGGCATTGTTGATATTTCCTTATTCACACAGATGGCGGTGTAGATGTTTCCATGTTTATACAGAAGGCGGAGTAGTTAGTTCCATGTTTATGGAGATGGCAGTGTAGATATTTCCATGTTTATTGAGATGGCGGTGTAGATATTTCAATGTTTATAGAGATAGCAGTGTAGATATTTACATGTTTCTACAGACGGCTGTGAAGATATTTCCATGTGTATACAGATGGCATTGTAGATATTTCCATGTTTATACAGATGACTGTATACGTATTTCCATGTTTTTACAGATGGCTGTGTAGGTATTTCCATGTGTATACAGATGGCATTGTAGATATTTCCATGTTTATACAGATGACTGTATTCGTATTTCCATGTTTTTACAGATGGCAGTGCAGATATTTCCATGTTTATAGAGATAGCGATGTAGATATATCCATGTTTATACAGATACCGGTGTAGGTATTTCCATGTTTATACAGACCGCAGTATAGATATTTCCATGTTTATAGAGATAGCAGTGTAGATATTTCCATGTTTGTAAAGATGGCGGTATTGATGTTTCCATCTATACACAGATTGCCGTGTAGGTATTTCCATGTGTATTCAGATGGCACTGAAGATATTTCCATGTTTATACAGATGGTGGTGTAGATATTTCCATGTTTACACATATGACTGTATAGGTATTTCCATGTTAATACAGATGGCGGTGTAGATATTTCCATGTTTATAGAGAGAGCAGTGTAGATATTTCCATGTTTATACAGATAGCGGTGTAGATATTTCCATGTTTATACAGATCGCGGTGGGGATATTTCCATGTTTATACAGATCGCGGTGTAGATATTTCCATGTTTATACAGATAGCGGTGTAGATATTTCCATGTGTTTACAGATAGCGGTGTAGATAGGTCCATGTTTACACAGATTGCGGTGCAGTTATTTCCATCTTTCTACAGATGGCATTGTAGATATTACCATGTTTATACAGATGGCGGTGTAGAAACTTACATGTTTATATAGATGGTGGTGTAGATATTACCATGTTTATACAGGTAGCGGTGTAGATATTTCCATGTTTATACAGGCAGCGGTGTAGATATTTCCATGTTTATACAGACGTCGGTGTAGATATTTCCATGGTTATACAGTTAGCGGTGCAGATATTTCCATGTTTGTACAGATGGCGGTGTTGATATTTCCATCTATACACAGATGACCGTGTAGATATTTCCATGTTTATACAGATGGCGGCTCAGATATTTCCATGGATATGTAGATGGTGGTGTAGATATTTCCATGTTTATACAGATAGCGGTGTAGTTATTTCCATGTTTATATAGATAGCGGTGTAGGTATTTCCATGCATATACACATGGCTGTGTGTATATTTCCATGTTTATACAGATGGCGGTGTAGATATTTCCATGTTTATACAGATAACATTGTAAGCATTTCCATGTTTATACAGATGGTGGTGTAGATATTTCGATGTTTATAGAGATAGCAGTGGAGATATTTCCATGTTTATACAGATAGCGGTGTAGATATTTCCATGTTTATACTGATCGTGGTGTAGATATTTCCATGTTTACAGAGATGGCGGTGTAGATATTTCCATGATCATAGAGATAGCGGTGTTGATTTTTCCATGTTTACAGAGATAGCGGTGTGGATATTTCCATGTTTCTACAGATAGGAGTGTAGATATTTCCATGTTTATAGAGATGGCGGTGTAGATATTTCCATGTTTATAGAGATCACGGTGAAGATATTTGCTTGTTTATGCAAATAGCGGTGTAGTTATTTCCATGTTTATACAGATAGCGGTGTAGATATTTCCACGTATACACAGATGGCTGTGTAGATATTTCCATGTTTATACAGATGGCTGTGTAGATATTTCCATGTTTATACAGATTACTTTGTAGGTATTTCCATGTTTATACACATGGCGGTGTAGATATTTCCATGTTTATGGAGATAGCTTTGTAGATATGTCCTTGTTTATACAGATTGCGGTGTAGATATTTCCATGTTTATACAGATCGTGGTGTATATATTTCCATGTTTATACAGGTCGCGGTGTAGATATTTCCATGTTTATACAGATAGCGATGTAGGTATTTCCATGTTTTCACAGATATCAGTGTAGATATTTCCATGTTTACACAGATTGCGGTGTAGATATTTCCATCTTTCTACAGATGGCATTGTAGATATTTCCATGTTTATAGAGTTGGTGGTGTAGATATTTCCATGTTTATATTGATGGTGGTGTAGATATTTCCATGTTTATCCAGATAGCGGCGTAGATATTTCCATGTTTATAGAGATAGCGGTGTAGGTATTTCCATGTTTATACAGATCACGATGTAGATATTTCCATGTTTATATTGATGGTGGTGTAGATATTTCCACGTTTATACAGATAGCGGTGTAGATATTTCCATGTTTATAGAGATACCGGTGTAGGTATTCCCATGTTTATACAGATCACGGTGTAGATGATTGCTTGTTTATACAAATAGCGGTGTAGTTATTTCCATGTTTATACAGGTAGCGGTGTAGATATTTCCACGTATATACAGATGACTGTGTGGATATTTCCATGTTTATATAGATAGCGGTGAAGATATTTCCATGTTTCTACAGATATCGTTGTAGATATTTCCATGTTTACACAGATTGCGGTGTAGATATTTCCATCTTTCTACAGATGGCATTGTAGATATTTCCATGTTTATACAGATGGCGGTGTAGATATTTCCATGTTTATATAGATGGTGGTGTAGTTATTTCAATGTTTATACAGATAGCGGTGTAGATATTTCCATGTTTATAGAGATAGCGGTGTTGCTATTTCCATGTTTATAGACATAGCGGTGTAGATATTTCCATGTTTATATAGATGGCGTTGTAGATATTTCCATGTTTATACCGATAGCGGTGTTGGTATTTACATGTTTATACAGATAGCGGTGTAGATATTTCCATGTTTATACAGCTCACGATGCAGATATATATATCTTTATACAGATGGCATTGTAGATATTTCCTTATTCACACAGATGGCGGTGTAGATGTTTCCATGTTTATACTGATGGCGGAGTAGTTAGTTCCATGTTTATGGAGATGGCAGTGTAGATATTTCCATGTTTATTGAGATGGCGGTGTAGATATTTCAATGTTTATAGAGATAGTAGTGTAGATATTTACATGATTCTACAGATGGCTGTGTAGATATTTCCATGTGTATACAGATGGCATTGTAGATATTTCCATGTTTATTCAGATGACTGTATACGTATTTCCATGTTTTTACAGATGGCAGTGCAGATATTTCCATGTTTATAGAGATAGCGATGTAGATATTTCCATGTTTGTACAGATGGCGGTGTTTATATTTCCATGTATACAGAGATGGCCGTGTAGATATTTCCATGTTTATACAGATGGCGGCGTAGGTATTTCCATGGGCATGCAGATGGCGGTGTAGATATTTCCATGTTTATACAGATAGCGGTGTAGATATTTCCATGTTTACACAGATTGTGGTGTAGATATTTCCGTGTTTATACACATGGCGGAGTAGATACTTCCATTTTTATGGAGATGGCAGTGTAGATATTTTCATGTTTATAGAGATGGCAGTGTAGATATTTCCATATTTATAGAGATAGCGGTGTAGATATTTCCATCTTTCTACAGATGGCAGTGTAGATATTTCCATGTTTATACAGATGGCTGTGTGGATATTTCCATATTTATACAGATGTCTGTGTAGATATTTCCATGTGTATACAGATGGTTTTGTAGGTATTTCCATGTTTATACAGATGGTGGTGTAGATATTTCCATGTTTATACAGTTGGCGGTGTAGATATTTCCATGTTTTTACAGATGGCAGTGTAGATATTTCAATGTTTATAGAGATGGCGCTGTAGATATTTCCATGTTTATACAGATAACGGTGGAGATATTTCCATGTTTATACAGAGAGCAGTGGAGATATTTCCAGGTTTATACACATAGCGGTGTACATATTTCCAAGTTTATAGAGACAGCGGTGTAGGTATTTCCATGTTTATACAGATAGCGGTGCAGATATTTCCATGTTTACACAGATGCCTATGCAGATATTTCCATATTTATACAGAGGGCTTTGTAGATATTTCTATGTTTATACAGATGGCAGTGTAGATATTTAAATGTTCCTACACATGAATGTGTAGCTATTTCCATGTTTACACAGATGTCTTTGTAGATATTTCCATGTTTATAGAGATAGAGGTGCAGATATTTCCATGTTTATACAGATAGCGGTGTATATATTTCCATGTTTATACAGATCATGGTGTAGATATTTCCATGTTTATACCGATACCGGTGTAGATATTTCCATGTTTATACAGACCGCAGTTTAGATATTTCCATGTTTATAGAGATAGCAGTGTATATATTTCCATGTTTGTAAAGATGGCGGTGTTGATGTTTCCATCTATACACAGATTGCCGTGTAGGTATTTCCATGTGTATTCAGATGGCACTGAAGATATTTCCATGTTTATACAGATGGTGGTGTAGATATTTCCATGTTTACACATATGACTGTATAGGTATTTCCATGTTAATACAGATGGCGGTGTAGATATTTCCATGTTTATAGAGAGAGCAGTGTAGATATTTCCATGTTAATACAGATAGCGGTGTAGATATTTCCATGTTTATACAGATCACGGTGGGGATATTTCCATGTTTATACAGATCGCGGTGTAGATATTTCCATGTTTATACAGATAGCGGTGTAGATATTTCCATGTGTTTACAGATAGCGGTGTAGATAGGTCCATGTTTACACACATTGCGGTGTAGTTATTTCCATCTTTCTACAGATGGCATTGTAGATATTACCATGTTTATACAGATGGCGGTGTAGATATTTACATGTTTATATAGATGTTGGTGTAGATATTACCATGTTTATACAGGTAGCGGTGTAGATATTTCCATGTTTATACAGATAGCGGTGTAGATATTTCCATGTTTATACAGACGTCGGTGTAGATATTTCCATGGTTATACAGTTAGCGGTGCAGATATTTCCATGTTTGTACAGATGACGGTGTTGATATTTCCATCTATACACAGATGACCGTGTAGATATTTCCATGTTTATACAGGTGGCGGCTCAGATATTTCCATGGATATGTAGATGGTGGTGTAGATATTTCCATGTTTATACAGATAGCGGTGTAGTTATTTCCATGTTTATATAGATAGCGGTGTAGATATTTCCATGAATATTCACATGGCTCTGTAGATATTTCCATATTTATACAGATGGCGGAGTAGATATTTCCATGTTTATACAGATAACTTTGTAAGTATTTCCATGTTTATACAGATGGCGGTGTAGATATTTCGATGTTTATAGAGATAGCAGTGGAGATATTTCCATGTTTATACAGACAGCGGTGTAGATATTTCCATGTTTATACTGATCGGGGTGTAGATATTTCCATGTTTACAGAGATGGCGGTGTAGATATTTCCATGTTCATAGAGATAGCGGTGTTGATTTTTCCATGTTTACAGAGTTAGCGGTGTGGATATTTCCACGTTTATACAGACAGGGGTGTAGATATTTCCATGTTTATAGAGATGGCGGTGTAGATATTTCCATGTTTATACAGATCACGGTGTAGATATTTGCTTGTTTATACAAATAGCGGTGTAGTTATTTCCATGTTTATACAGATAGCGGTGTAGATATTTCCATGTATATACAGATGGCTGTGTAGATATTTCAACGTTTATACAGATGGCTGTGCAGATATTTCCATGTTTATACAGATTACTTTGTAGGTATTTCCATGTTTACACAGATGACTGTATAGGTATTTCCATGTTTATACAGATGGCGGTGTAGATATTTCCATGTTTATAGAGATAGCTGTGTAGATATTTCCATGTTTATACAGATGGCGGTGTAGATATTTCCATGTTTATACAGATCACGGTGTAGATGTTTCCATGTTTATACAGATAGCGGCGCAGATATTTCCATGAATTTACAGATAGCGGTGGATATAGTTCCATGTTTACACAGATTGCGCTGTAGATATTTCCATCTTTCTACAGATGGCATTGTAGATATTTCCATGTTTATACAGATGGCGGTGTAGATATTTACATGTTTATATAGATGGTGGTGTAGATATTACCAGGTTTATACAGGTAGCGGTGTAGATATTTCCATGTTTATACAGATTGTGGTGAAGATATTTCCATGTTTATACAGATCGCGGTGTAGATATTTCCATGTGCATACAGATCGCGGTGTAGATATTTGCATGTTTATACAGAAAGCGGTGTAGATATTTCCATGTTTATACAGATAGCGGTGTAGATATTTCCATATTTATACAGATAACGGTGTAGAAATTTCCATGTTTATACAGATAGCGGTGTAAATATTACCATGTTTATACAGATCACGGTGAAGATATCTCCAGGTTTATAGAGATAGCGGTGTAGATATTTCCATGTTTATACAGATAGCGGTGTAGATATTTCCATGTTTATACAGACCGCGGTGTAGATATTTCCATGGTTATACAGATAGCGGTGCAGATATTTCCATGTTTGTACAGATGGCGGTGTTGATATTTCCATCTATACACAGATGACCGTGTAGATATTTCCATGTTTATACAGATGGCGGCTCAGATATTTCCATGGATATGTAGATGGTGGTGTGGATATCTCCATGTTTATACAGATAGCGGTGTAGTTATTTCCATGTTTATATAGATAGCGATGTAGATATTTCCATGTATATACACATGTCTGTGTAGATATTTCCATGTTTATACAGATGGCGGTGTAGATATTTCCATGTTTATACAGATAACTTTGTAAATATTTCCATGTTTATACAGATGGCGGTGTAGATATTTCGATGTTTATAGAGATAGCAGTGGAGATATTTCCATGTTTATACAGATAGCGGTGTAGATATTTCCATGTTTATACTGATCGTGGTGTAGATATTTCCATGTTTACAGAGATGGCGGTGTAGATATTTCCATGTTCATAGAGATAGCGGTGTTGATTTTTCCATGTTTACAGAGATAGCGGTGTGGATATTTCCATGTTTATTCAGATAGGTGTGTAGATATTTCCATGTTTATAGAGATGGCGGTGTAGATATTTCCATGTGTATACAGATGGTATTGTGGTTATTTCCATGTTTATACAGATGGTGGTGTAGATATTTCCATGTTTATACAGTTGGCGCTGTAGATATTTCCATGTTTTTACAGATGGCATTGTAGATATTTCAATGTTTATAGAGATGGCGCTGTAGATATTTCCATGTTTATACAGATAACGGTGGAGATATTTCCATGTTGATACAGAGAGCAGTGGAAATATTTCCAGGTTTATACACATAGCGGTGTACATATTTCTATGTTTGAAGAGACAGCGGTGTAAGTATTTCCATGTTTATACAGATAGCGGTGCAGATATTTCCATGTTTACACAGATGCCTATGCAGATATTTCCATATTTATACAGAGGGCTGTGTAGATATTTCTATGTTTATACAGAAGGCAGTGTACATATTTAAATGTTCCTACACATGACTGTGTAGGTATTTCCATGTTTATACAGATGTCTTTGTAGATATTTCCATGTTTATAGAGATAGCTGTGCAGATATCTCCATGTTTATACAGATAGCATTGTATATATTTCCATGTTTATACAGATCAAGGTGTAGATATTTCCATGTTTATACAGATACCGGTGTAGATATTTCCATGTTTAAACAGACCGCAGTGTAGATATTTCCATGTTTATAGAGATAGCAGTGTGGATATTTCCATGTTTGTACAGATGGCGGTGTTGATGTTTCCATCTATACACAGATTGCCGTGTAGGTATTTCCATGTGTATACAGATGGCATTGAAGACATTTCCATGTTTATACAGATGGTGGTGTAGATATTTCCATGTTTACACAGATGACTGTATAGGTATTTCCATGTTTATACAGATGGCGGTGTAGATATTTCCATGTTTATAGAGACAGCGGTGTAGATATTTCCATATTTATACAGATGACGGTGTAGAAATTTCCATGTTTATACAGATAGCGGTGTAAATATTAACATGTTTATACAGATCACGGTGTAGTTATTTCCATGTTTATAGATATAGCGGTGTAGATATTTCCATGTTTATACAGATAGCGGTGTAGATATTTCTATGTTTATACAGTCCGCAGTGCAGATATTTCCATGTTTATACAGATAGCGGTGCAGATATTTCCATGTTTGTACAGACGGCGGTGTTGATATTTCCATCTATACACAGATGACCGTGTAGATATTTCCATGTTTATACAGATGGCGGCACAGATATTTCCATGGATATGTAGATGGCGGTGTAGATATTTCCATGTTTATACCGATACCGGTGTAGATATTTCCATGTTTATACAGACCGCAGTTTAGATATTTCCATGTTTATAGAGATAGCAGTGTATATATTTCCATGTTTGTAAAGATGGCGGTGTTGATGTTTCCATCTATACACAGATTGCCGTGTAGGTATTTCCATGTGTATTCAGATGGCACTGAAGATATTTCCATGTTTATACAGATGGTGGTGTAGATATTTCCATGTTTACACATATGACTGTATAGGTATTTCCATGTTAATACAGATGGCGGTGTAGATATTTCCATGTTTATAGAGAGAGCAGTGTAGATATTTCCATGTTAATACAGATAGCGGTGTAGATATTTCCATGTTTATACAGATCACGGTGGGGATATTTCCATGTTTATACAGATCGCGGTGTAGATATTTCCATGTTTATACAGATAGCGGTGTAGATATTTCCATGTGTTTACAGATAGCGGTGTAGATAGGTCCATGTTTACACACATTGCGGTGTAGTTATTTCCATCTTTCTACAGATGGCATTGTAGATATTACCATGTTTATACAGATGGCGGTGTAGATATTTACATGTTTATATAGATGTTGGTGTAGATATTACCATGTTTATACAGGTAGCGGTGTAGATATTTCCATGTTTATACAGATAGCGGTGTAGATATTTCCATGTTTATACAGACGTCGGTGTAGATATTTCCATGGTTATACAGTTAGCGGTGCAGATATTTCCATGTTTGTACAGATGACGGTGTTGATATTTCCATCTATACACAGATGACCGTGTAGATATTTCCATGTTTATACAGGTGGCGGCTCAGATATTTCCATGGATATGTAGATGGTGGTGTAGATATTTCCATGTTTATACAGATAGCGGTGTAGTTATTTCCATGTTTATATAGATAGCGGTGTAGATATTTCCATGAATATTCACATGGCTCTGTAGATATTTCCATATTTATACAGATGGCGGAGTAGATATTTCCATGTTTATACAGATAACTTTGTAAGTATTTCCATGTTTACACAGATGGCGGTGTAGATATTTCGATGTTTATAGAGATAGCAGTGGAGATATTTCCATGTTTATACAGACAGCGGTGTAGATATTTCCATGTTTATACTGATCGGGGTGTAGATATTTCCATGTTTACAGAGATGGCGGTGTAGATATTTCCATGTTCATAGAGATAGCGGTGTTGATTTTTCCATGTTTACAGAGTTAGCGGTGTGGATATTTCCACGTTTATACAGACAGGGGTGTAGATATTTCCATGTTTATAGAGATGGCGGTGTAGATATTTCCATGTTTATACAGATCACGGTGTAGATATTTGCTTGTTTATACAAATAGCGGTGTAGTTATTTCCATGTTTATACAGATAGCGGTGTAGATATTTCCATGTATATACAGATGGCTGTGTAGATATTTCAACGTTTATACAGATGGCTGTGCAGATATTTCCATGTTTATACAGATTACTTTGTAGGTATTTCCATGTTTACACAGATGACTGTATAGGTATTTCCATGTTTATACAGATGGCGGTGTAGATATTTCCATGTTTATAGAGATAGCTGTGTAGATATTTCCATGTTTATACAGATGGCGGTGTAGATATTTCCATGTTTATACAGATCACGGTGTAGATGTTTCCATGTTTATACAGATAGCGGCGCAGATATTTCCATGAATTTACAGATAGCGGTGGATATAGTTCCATGTTTACACAGATTGCGCTGTAGATATTTCCATCTTTCTACAGATGGCATTGTAGATATTTCCATGTTTATACAGATGGCGGTGTAGATATTTACATGTTTATATAGATGGTGGTGTAGATATTACCAGGTTTATACAGGTAGCGGTGTAGATATTTCCATGTTTATACAGATTGTGGTGAAGATATTTCCATGTTTATACAGATCGCGGTGTAGATATTTCCATGTGCATACAGATCGCGGTGTAGATATTTGCATGTTTATACAGAAAGCGGTGTAGATATTTCCATGTTTATACAGATAGCGGTGTAGATATTTCCATATTTATACAGATAACGGTGTAGAAATTTCCATGTTTATACAGATAGCGGTGTAAATATTACCATGTTTATACAGATCACGGTGAAGATATCTCCAGGTTTATAGAGATAGCGGTGTAGATATTTCCATGTTTATACAGATAGCGGTGTAGATATTTCCATGTTTATACAGACCGCGGTGTAGATATTTCCATGGTTATACAGATAGCGGTGCAGATATTTCCATGTTTGTACAGATGGCGGTGTTGATATTTCCATCTATACACAGATGACCGTGTAGATATTTCCATGTTTATACAGATGGCGGCTCAGATATTTCCATGGATATGTAGATGGTGGTGTGGATATCTCCATGTTTATACAGATAGCGGTGTAGTTATTTCCATGTTTATATAGATAGCGATGTAGATATTTCCATGTATATACACATGTCTGTGTAGATATTTCCATGTTTATACAGATGGCGGTGTAGATATTTCCATGTTTATACAGATAACTTTGTAAATATTTCCATGTTTATACAGATGGCGGTGTAGATATTTCGATGTTTATAGAGATAGCAGTGGAGATATTTCCATGTTTATACAGATAGCGGTGTAGATATTTCCATGTTTATACTGATCGTGGTGTAGATATTTCCATGTTTACAGAGATGGCGGTGTAGATATTTCCATGTTCATAGAGATAGCGGTGTTGATTTTTCCATGTTTACAGAGATAGCGGTGTGGATATTTCCATGTTTATTCAGATAGGTGTGTAGATATTTCCATGTTTATAGAGATGGCGGTGTAGATATTTCCATGTGTATACAGATGGTATTGTGGTTATTTCCATGTTTATACAGATGGTGGTGTAGATATTTCCATGTTTATACAGTTGGCGCTGTAGATATTTCCATGTTTTTACAGATGGCATTGTAGATATTTCAATGTTTATAGAGATGGCGCTGTAGATATTTCCATGTTTATACAGATAACGGTGGAGATATTTCCATGTTGATACAGAGAGCAGTGGAAATATTTCCAGGTTTATACACATAGCGGTGTACATATTTCTATGTTTGAAGAGACAGCGGTGTAAGTATTTCCATGTTTATACAGATAGCGGTGCAGATATTTCCATGTTTACACAGATGCCTATGCAGATATTTCCATATTTATACAGAGGGCTGTGTAGATATTTCTATGTTTATACAGAAGGCAGTGTACATATTTAAATGTTCCTACACATGACTGTGTAGGTATTTCCATGTTTATACAGATGTCTTTGTAGATATTTCCATGTTTATAGAGATAGCTGTACAGATATCTCCATGTTTATACAGATAGCATTGTATATATTTCCATGTTTATACAGATCAAGGTGTAGATATTTCCATGTTTATACAGATACCGGTGTAGATATTTCCATGTTTAAACAGACCGCAGTGTAGATATTTCCATGTTTATAGAGATAGCAGTGTGGATATTTCCATGTTTGTACAGATGGCGGTGTTGATGTTTCCATCTATACACAGATTGCCGTGTAGGTATTTCCATGTGTATACAGATGGCATTGAAGACATTTCCATGTTTATACAGATGGTGGTGTAGATATTTCCATGTTTACACAGATGACTGTATAGGTATTTCCATGTTTATACAGATGGCGGTGTAGATATTTCCATGTTTATAGAGACAGCGGTGTAGATATTTCCATATTTATACAGATGACGGTGTAGAAATTTCCATGTTTATACAGATAGCGGTGTAAATATTAACATGTTTATACAGATCACGGTGTAGTTATTTCCATGTTTATAGATATAGCGGTGTAGATATTTCCATGTTTATACAGATAGCGGTGTAGATATTTCTATGTTTATACAGTCCGCAGTGCAGATATTTCCATGTTTATACAGATAGCGGTGCAGATATTTCCATGTTTGTACAGACGGCGGTGTTGATATTTCCATCTATACACAGATGACCGTGTAGATATTTCCATGTTTATACAGATGGCGGCACAGATATTTCCATGGATATGTAGATGGCGGTGTAGATATTTCCATGTTTATACAGATAGCGGTGTAGATATTTCCATGTTTATACAGATAGCGGTGTAGATATTTCCATGTTTATACAGATAGCGGTGTAGATATTTAAATGTTTTTACACATAGCGGTGTAGATATTTCCATGTTTACACAGATTGCGGTGTAGATATGAGCATCTTTCTACAGATGGCATTGTACATATTTCCATTTTTATACAGATGGCGGTGTAGATATTTCCATGTTTATATAGATGGCGGTGTAGATATTACCATGTTTATACAGGTAGCGGTGTAGATATTTCCCTGTTTATACAGATTGTGGTGAAGATATTTCCATGTTTATACAGATCGCTGTGTAGATATTTCCAAGTTTATACAGATCACGGTGTAGTTATTTCCAATTTTATACAGATAGCGGTGTAGATATTTCCATGTTTATACTGATAGCGGTGTAGATATTTCCATCTTTATACAGATAACGGTGTAGAAATTTCCATGTTTATACAGATAGCGGTGCAAATATTTCCATGTTTATACAGATCACGGTGTAGTTATTTCCATGTTTATAGAGATAGAGGTGTAGATATTTCCATGTTTATACAGATAGCGGTGTAGTTATTTCCATGTTTATACAGATAGCTGTGTAGATATTTTCATGTTTATACTGATCGTGGTGTAGATATTCCCATGTTTACAGAGATGGCGGTGTAGACATTTCCATCTTCATAGAGATAGCGGTGTTGATTTTTCCATGTTTACAGAGATAGCGGTGTGGATATTTCCAGGTTTATGCAGATAGGGGTGTAGATATTTCCATGTTTATAGAGATGGCAGTGAAGATATTTCCATGTTTATACATATCACGGTGTAGATATTTGCTTGTTTATACAAGTAGCGGTGTAGTTATTTCCATGTTTATACAGATAGCGGTGTAGATATTTCCACGTATATACAGATGGCTGTGTAGATATTTCCATGTGTATACAGATGGTATTGTAGTTATTTCCATGTTTATACAGATGGTGGTGTAGATATTTCCATGTTTATACAGATCGCGGTGTAGATATTTCCATGTTTATACAGATCGCGGTGTAGATATTTCCATGTTTATACAGATTGCGGTGTAGATATTTCCATGTTTATACAGATAGCGGTGTAGATATTTCATGTGTTTACAGATAGCGGTGTAGATAGTTCCATGTTTACACAGATTGCGGTGTAGATATTTCCATCTTTCTACAGATGGCATTGTAGATATTTCCATGTTTATACAGATGGTGGTGTAGATATTTACATGTTTATATAGATGGTGGTGAAGATATTACCAAGTTTATACAGGTAGCGGTGTAGATATTTCCATGTTTATATAGATTGTGGTGAAGATATTTCCATGTTTATAGAGATCGCGGTGTAGATATTTCCATGTTTATACAGATCGCGGTGTAGATATTTCCTTGTTTATACAGATAGCGGTGTAGATATTTCCATGTTTATACAGATAGCGGTGTAGATATTTCCATATTTATACAGATAACGGTGTAGAAATTTCCATGTTTATACAGATAGCTGTGTAAATATTTCCATGTTTATACAGATCACGGTGTAGATATTTCCATGTTTATAGCGATAGCGGTGTAGATATTTCCATGTTTATACAGATAGCGGTGTAGATATTTCCATGTTTATGCAGACCGCGGTGGAGATATTTCCATGGTTATACAGATAGCGGTGCAGATATTTCCATGTTTCTACAGACGGCGGTGTTGATATTTCCATCTATACACAGATGACCGTGTAGATATTTCCATGTTTATAGAGATGGCGGCTCAGATATTTCCATGGATATGTAGATGGTGGTGTGGATATCTCCATGTTTATACAGATAGCGGTGTAGTTATTTCCATGTTTATATAGATAGCGGTGTAGATATTTCCATGTATATACACATGGCTGTGTAGATATTTCCATGTTTATTCAGATGGCGGTGTAGATATTTCCATGTTTATACAGATAACTTTGTAAGTATTTCCATGTTTATACAGATGGCGGTGTAGATATTTCGATGTTTATAGAGATAGCAGTGGAGATATTTCCATGTTTATACAGATAGCGGTGTAGATATTTCCATGTTTATACTGATCGTGGTGTAGATATTTCCATGTTTACAGAGATGGCGGTGTAGATATTTCCATGTTCAAAGAGATAGCGGTGTTGATTTTTCCATGTTTACAGAGATAGCGGTGTGGATATTTCCATGTTTATTCAGATAGGTGTGTAGATATTTCCATGTTTATAGAGATGGCGGTGTAGATATTTCCATGTTTATGCAGATCACGGTGTAGATATTCGCTTGTTTATACAAATAGCGGTGTAGTTATTTCCATGTTTATACAGAAAGCGGTGTAGATGTTTCCACGTATATACAGATGGCTGTGTAGATATTTCCATGTGTATACAGATGGTATTGTGGTTATTTCCAAGTTTATACAGATGGTGGTGTAGATATTTCCATGTTTATACAGTTGGCGGTGTAGATATTTCCATGTTTTTACAGATGGCATTGTAGATATTTCAATGTTTATAGAAATGGCGCTGTAGATATTTCCATGTTTATACAGATAACGGTGGAGATATTTCCATGTTTATACAGAGAGCAGTGGAAATATTTCCAGGTTTATACACATAGCGGTGTACATATTTCCATGTTTGTAGAGACATCGGTGTAGGTATTTCCATGTTTATACAGATAGCGGTGCAGATATTTCCATGTTTACACAGATGCCTCTGCAGATATTTCCATATTTATACAGAGGGCTGTGTAGATATTTCTATGTTTATACAGAAGGCAGTGTACATATTTAAATGTTCCTACACATGACTGTGTAGGTATTTCCATGTTTATACAGATGTCTTTGTAGATATTTCCATGTTTATAGAGATAGCGGTGCAGATATTTCCATGTTTATACAGTTAGCATTGTATATATTTCCATGTTTATACAGATAAAGGTGTAGATATTTCCATGTTTATACAGATACCGGTGTAGATATTTCCATGTTTAAACAGACCGCAGTGTAGATATTTCCATGTTTATAGAGATAGCAGTGTAGATATATCCATGTTTGTACAGATGGCGGTGTTGATGTTTCCATCTATACACAGATTGCCGTGTAGGTATTTCCATGTGTATACAGATGGCATTGAAGACATTTCCATGTTTATACAGATGGTGGTGTAGATATTTCCATGTTTACACAGATGACTGTATAGGTATTTCCATGTTTATACAGATGGCGGTGTAGATATTTCCATGTTTATAGAGACAGCGGTGTAGATATTTCCATATTTATACAGATGACGGTGTAGAAATTTCCATGTTTATACAGATAGCGGTGTAAATATTAACATGTTTATACAGATCACGGTGTAGATATTTCCATGTTTATAGGGATAGCAGTGTAGATATTTCCATGTTTATACAGATAGCGGTGTAGATATTTCTATGTTTATACAGTCCGCAGTGCAGATATTTCCATGTTTATACAGATAGCGGTGCAGATATTTCCATGTTTGTACAGACGGCGGTGTTGATAATTCCATCTATACACAGATGACCGTGTAGATATTTCCATGTTTATACAGATGGCGGCACAGATATTTCCATGGATATGTAGATGGCGGTGTAGATATTTCCATGTTTATACAGATAGCGGTGTAGATATTTCCATGTTTATACAGATAGCGGTGTAGATATTTCCATGTTTATACAGATAGCGGTGTAGATATTTAAATGTTTTTACACATAGCGGTGTAGATATTTCCATGTTTACACAGATTGCGGTGTAGATATTAGCATCTTTCTACAGATGGCATTGTACATATTTCCATGTTTATACAGATGGCGGTGTAGATATTTCCATGTTTATATAGATGGCGGTGTAGATATTACCATGTTTATACAGGTAGCGGTGTAGATATTTCCCTGTTTATACAGATTGTGGTGAAGATATTTCCATGTTTATACAGATCGCTGTGTAGATTTTTCCATGTTTATACAGATCACGGTGTAGTTATTTCCAATTTTATACAGATAGCGGTGTAGATATTTCCATGTTTATACTGATAGCGGTGTAGATATTTCCATCTTTATACAGATAATGGTGTAGAAATTTCCATGTTTATACAGATAGCGGTGCAAATATTTCCATGTTTATACAGATCACGGTGTAGTTATTTCCATGTTTATAGAGATAGCGGTGTAGATATTGCCATGTTTATACAGATAGCGGTGTAGATATTTCCATGTTTATACAGATATCGGTGTAGATATTTCCATGTTTATACTGATCGTGGTGTAGATATTTCCATGTTTACAGAGATGGCGGTGTAGACATTTCCATGTTCATAGAGATAGCGGTGTTGATTTTTCCATCTTTACAGAGATAGCGGTGTGGATATTTCCATGTTTATGCAGATGAGGGTGTAGATATTTCCATGTTTATAGAGATGGCAGTGAAGATATTTCCATGTTTATACATATCACGGTGTAGATATTTGCTTGTTTATACAAGTAGCGGTGTAGTTATTTCCATGTTTATACAGATAGCGTTGTAGATATTTCCACGTATATACAGATGGCTGTGTAGATATTTCCATGTGTATACAGATGGTATTGTAGTTATTTCCATGTTTATACAGATGGTGGTGTAGATATTTCCATGTTTATACAGATCGCGGTGTAGATATTTCCATGTTTATACAGATCGCGGTGTAGATATTTCCATGTTTATACAGATTGCGGTGTAGATATTTCCATGTTTATACAGATAGCGGTGTAGATATTTCATGTGTTTACAGATAGCGGTGTAGATAGTTCCATGTTTACACAGATTGCGGTGTAGATATTTCCATCTTTCTACAGATGGCATTGTAGATATTTCCATGTTTATACAGATGGTGGTGTAGATATTTACATGTTTATATAGATGGTGGTGTAGATATTACCAGGTTTATACAGGTAGCGGTGTAGATATTTCCATGTTTATTCAGATTGTGGTGAAGATATTTCCATGTTTATAGAGATCGCGGTGTAGATATTTCCATGTTTACACAGATCGCGGTGTAGATATTTCCTTGTTTATACAGATAGCGGTGTAGATATTTCCATGTTTATACAGATAGTGGTGTAGATATTTCCATATTTATACAGATAACGGTGTAGAAATTTCCATGTTTATACAGATAGCTGTGAAAATATTTCCATGTTTATACAGATCACGGTGTAGATATTTCCATGTTTATAGCGATAGCGGTGTAGATATTTCCATGTTTATACAGATAGCGGTGTAGATATTTCCATGTTTATGCAGACCGCGGTGGAGATATTTCCATGGTTATACAGATAGCGGTGCAGATATTTCCATGTTTGTACAGACGGCGGTGTTGATATTTCCATCTATACACAGATGACCGTGTAGATATTTCCATGTTTATAGAGATGGCGGCTCAGATATTTCCATGGATATGTAGATGGTGGTGTAGATATCTCCATGTTTATACAGATAGCATTGTAGTTATTTCCATGTTTATATAGATAGCGGTGTAGATATTTCCATGTATATACACATGGCTGTGTAGATATTTCCATGTTTATACAGATGGCGGTGTAGATATTTCCATGTTTATTCAGATAACTTTGTAAGTATTTCCATGTTTATACAGATGGCGGTGTAGATATTTCGATGTTTATACAGATAGCAGTGGAGATATTTCCATGTTTATACAGATAGCGGTGTAGATATTTCCATGTTTATACTGATCGTGGTGTAGATATTTCCATGTTTACAGAGATGGCGGTGTAGATATTTCCATGTTCATAGAGATAGCGGTGTTGATTTTTCCATGTTTACAGAGATAGCGGTGTGGATATTTCCATGTTTATACAGATAGCGGTGTAGATATTTCCATGTTTATACAGACGGCGGTGTAGATATTTCCATGTATATACAGATGACTGTGTAGATATTTCCATGTTTATACCGATGGCTGTGTAGATATTCCCATGTTTATACAGATGACTTTGTAGCTATTTCCATGTTTATACTGATGGCGGTGTAGATATTTCCATATTTATAGAGATAGCGGTGTAGATATTTCCATCTTTCTACAGATGGCAGTGTAGGTATTTCCATGTTTATACAGATGGCCGTGTAGTTATTTCCATATTTATACAGATGTCTGTGTAGATATTTCCATGTGTATACAGATGGTTTTGTAGGTATTTCCATGTATATACAGACGGTGGTGTAGATATTTCCATGTTTATACAGTTGGCGGTGTAGATATTTCCATGTTTTTACAGATGGCAGTATAGATATTTCAATGTTTATAGAGATGGCGCTGTAGATATTTCCATGTTTACAGATAAAGGTGGAGATATTTCCATGTTTATACAGAGAGCAGTGGAGATATTTCCATGTTTATACACATAGCGGTGTACATATTTCCATGTTTATAGAGACTGCGGAGTAGGTATTTCCATGTTTATACAGATAGCGGTGCAGATATTTCCATGTCTACACAGATGCCTATGCAGATATTTCCATATTTATACGGAGGGCTTTGTAGATATTTCTATGTTTATACAGATGGCAGGGTAGATATTTAAATGTTGCTACACATGACTGTGTAGTTATTTCCATGTTTATACAGATAGCGGTGCAGATATTTCCATGTTCATACAGATGGCTATGCAGATATGTCCAAATTTATACAGAGGGCTGTGTAGATATTTCCATGTGTATGCAGATGGCATTGTAGATATTTCCATGTTTATACAGATGATGGTGTAGATATTTCCATGTTTATACAGATGACTGTATAGCTATTTCCATGGTTTTACAGATGGCATTGTAGTTATTTCCATGTTTATAGAGATAGCAGTGTAGATATTTCCATGTTTATACAGATGGCTGTGTAGATATTTCCATGTTTATAGAGATAGCGGTGTAGATATATCCATATTTAAACAGATAACTGTGTAGATATTTCCATGTTTATACAGATAGCGGTGTAATATTTCCAAGTTTTTACAGGTCATGGTGTAGATATTTCCATGATTATAGAGATAGCGGTGTAGATATTTCCATGTTTATACAGATAGCGGTGTAGATATTTCCATGTTTATATAGACCGCGGGGTAGATATTTCCATGTTTATACAGATAGCGGCGCAGATATTTCCATGTTTGTATAGATGGCGATGTTGATATTTCCATCTATACACAAATGACCGTGTAGATATTTCCATGTTTATACAGATGGCGGCTCAGATATTTCTATGGATAAGTAGATGGCGGTGTAGATATTTCCATGTTTATACTGATAGTGGTGTTGTTATTTCCATGTTTATAGAGATGGCGGTGTAGATATTTCCATGTTCATAGAGATAGCGGTGTTGATTTTTCCATGTTTACAGAGATAGCGGTGTGGATATTTCCATGTTTATACAGATAGGGGTGTGGATATTTCCATGTTTATTGACATGGCAGTGTAGATATTTCCATGTTTATACAGATCACGGTGTAGATATTCGCTTGTTTATACAAATAGCGGTGTAGTTATTTCCATGTTTATACAGATAGCGGTGTAGATATTTCCACGTATATACAGATGGCTGTGTAGATATTTCCATGTTTATACAGATGGCGGTGTAGATATTTCCATGTTTATACAGATCACGGTGTAGATGTTTCCATGTTTATACAGATAGCGGCGCAGATATTTCCATGAATTTACAGATAGCGGTGGATATAGTTCCATGTTTACACAGATTGCGCTGTAGATATTTCCATCTTTCTACAGATGGCATTGTAGATATTTCCATGTTTATACAGATGGCGGTGTAGATATTTACATGTTTATATAGATGGTGGTGTAGATATTACCAGGTTTATACAGGTAGCGGTGTAGATATTTCCATGTTTATACAGATTGTGGTGAAGATATTTCCATGTTTATACAGATCGCGGTTTAGATATTTCCATGTGCATACAGATCGCGGTGTAGATATTTGCATGTTTATACAGATAGCGGTGTAGATATTTCCATATTTATACAGATAACGGTGTAGAAATTTCCATGTTTATACAGATAGCGGTGTAAATATTACCATGTTTATACAGATCACGGTGTAGATATTTCCAGGTTTATAGAGATAGCGGTGTAGATATTTCCATGTTTATACAGATAGCGGTGTAGATATTTCCATGTTTATACAGACCGCGGTGTAGATATTTCCATGGTTATACAGATAGCGGTGCAGATATTTCCATGTTTGCACAGACGGCGGTGTTGATATTTCCATCTATACACAGATGACCGTGTAGATATTTCCATGTTTATACAGATGGCGGCTCAGATATTTCCATGGATATGTAGATGGTGGTGTGGATATCTCCATGTTTATTCAGATAGCGGTGTAGTTATTTCCATGTTTATACAGAAAGCGGTGTAGATATTTCCATGTATATACACATGGCTGTGTAGATATTTCCATGTTTATACAGATGGCGGTGTAGATATTTCCATGTTTATACAGATAACTTTGTAAGTATTTCCATGTTTATACAGATGGCGGTGTAGATATTTCGATGTTTATAGAGATAGCAGTGGAGATATTTCCATGTTTATACAGATAGCGGTGTAGATATTTCCATGTTTATACTGATCGTGGTGTAGATATTTCCATGTTTACAGAGATGGCGGTGTAGATATTTCCATGTTCATAGAGATAGCGGTGTTGATTTTTCCATGTTTACAGAGATAGCGGTGTGGATATTTCCATGTTTATTCAGATAGGTGTGTAGATATTTCCATGTTTATAGAGATGGCGGTGTAGATATTTCCATGTTTATACAGATCACGGTGTAGATATTCGCTTGTTTATACAAATAGCGGTGTAGTTATTTCCATGTTTATACAGATAGCGGTGTAGATATTTCCACGTATATACAGATGGCTGTGTAGATATTTCCATGTGTATACAGATGGTATTGTAGTTATTTCCATGTTTATACAGATGGTGGTGTAGATATTTCCATGTTTATTCAGTTGGCGGTGTAGATATTTCCATGTTTTTACAGATGGCATTGTAGATATTTCAATGTTTATAGAGATGGCGCTGTAGATATTTCCATGTTTATACAGATAACGGTGGAGATATTTCCATGTTTATACAGAGAGCAGTGGAAATATTTCCAGGTTTATACACATAGCGGTGTACATATTTCCATGTTTGTAGAGACAGCGGTGTAGGTATTTCCATGTTTATACAGATAGCGGTGCAGATATTTCCATGTTTACACAGATACCTATGCAGATATTTCCTTATTTATACAGAGGGCTTTGTAGATATTTCTATGTTTATACAGATGGCAGTGTAGATATTTAAATGTTCCTACACATGACTGTGTAGGTATTTCCATGTTTATACAGATGTCTTTGTAGATATTTCCATGTTTATAGAGATAGAGGTGCAGATATTTCCATGTTTATACAGATAGCGTTGTATATATTTCCATGTTTATACAGATCATGGTGTAGATATTTCCATGTTTATACAGATACCGGTGTACATATTTCCATGTTTATACAGACAGCAGTGTAGATATTTCCATGTTTATAGAGATAGCAGTGTAGATATTTCCATGTTTGTACAGATGGCGGTGTTGATGTTTCCATCTATACACAGATTGCCGTGTAGGTACTTCCATGTGTATTCAGATGGCATTGAAGATATTTCCATGTTTATACAAATGGTGGTGTAGATATTTCCATGTTTACACAGATGACTGTATAGGTATTTCCATGTTTATACAGATGGCGGTGTAGATATTTCCATGTTTATAGAGATAGCTGTGTAGATATTTCCATGTTTATACAGATGGGGTTATAGATATTTACATGTTTATACAGATCGCAGTTTAGATATTTCCATGTTTATACAGATCGCGGTGTAGATATTTCCATGTTTATACAGATCGCTGTGTAGATGTTTCCATGTTTATACAGATAGCGGCGTAGATATTTCCATGTGTTTACAGATAGCGGTGGAGATAGTTCCATGTTTACACAGATTGCGGTGTAGATATTTCCATCTTTCTACAGATGGCATTGTAGATATTTCCATGTTTATACAGATGGCGGTGTAGATATTTACATGTTTATATAGATGGTGGTGTAGATATTACAAGGTTTATACAGATAGCGGTGTAGATATTTCCATGTTTATACAGATTGTGGTGAAGATATTTCCATGTTTATACAGATCGCGGTGTAGATATGTCCATGTTTATACAGATCGCGGTGTAGATATTTGCATGTTTATACAGATAGCGGTGTAGATATTTCCATGTTTATACAGATAGCGGTGTAGATATTTCCATATTTATACAGATAACGGTGTTGAAATTTCCATGTTTATACAGATAGCGGTGTAAATATTTCCATGTTTATACAGATCACGGTGTAGATATTTCCATTTTTATAGAGATAGCAGTCTAGATATTTCCATGTTTATGCAGATAGCGGTGTAGATATTTCCATGTTTATACAGACCGCGGTGTAGATATTTCGAAGGTTATACAGATAGCGGTGCAGATATTTCCATGTTTGTACAGATGGCGGTGTTGATATTTCCATCAATACACAGATGACCGTGTAGATATTTCCATGTTTATAGAGATGGCGGGTCAGTTATTTCCATGGATATGTAGATGGTGGTGTAGATATTTCCATGTTTATACAGATAGCGGTGTAGATATTTCCATGTTTATACTGATCGTGGTGTAGATATTTCCATGTTTACAGAGATGGCGGTGTAGATATTTCCATGTTCATAGAGATAGCGGTGTTGATTTTTCCATGTTTACATAGATAGCGGTGTGGATATTTCCATGTTTATACAGATAGGGGTGTAGATATTTCCATGTTTATACAAATGGCAGTGTAGATATTTCCATGTTTATACATATCACGGTGTAGATATTTGCTTGTTTATACAAATAGCGGTGTAGTTATTTCCATGCTTATACAGATAGCGGTGTAGATATTTCCACGTATATACAGATTGCTGTGTAGATATTTCCATGTGTATACAGATGGTATTGTAGTTATTTCCATGTTTATACAGATGGTGGTGTAGATATTTCCATGTTTATACAGTTGGCAGTGTAGATATTTCCATGTTTTTACAGATGGCAGTGTAGATATTTCAATGTTTATAGAGATGGCGCTGTAGATATTTCCATGTTTATACAGATAACGGTGGAGATATTTCCATGTTTATACAGAGAGCAGTGGAGATATTTCCAGGTTTATACACATAGCGGTGTACATATTTCCATGTTTATAGAGACAGCGGTGTAGGTATTTCCATGTTTATACAGATAGCGGTGCAGATATTTCCATGTTTACACAGATGCCTATGCAGATATTTCCATATTTATACAGAGGGCTTCGTAGATATTTCTATGTTTATACAGATGGCAGTGTAGATATTTAAATGTTCCTACACATGACTGTGTAGGTATTTCCATGTTTATACAGATCTCTTTGTACATATTTCCATGTTTATAGAGATAGAGGTGCAGATATTTCCATGTTTATACAGATAGTGGTGTATATATTTCCATGTTTATACAGATCATGGTGTAGATATTTCCATGTTTGTACAGATACCGGTGTAGATATTTCCATGTTTATACAGACCGCAGTGTAGATATTTCCATGTTTATAGAGATAGAAGTGTAGATATTTCCATGCTTGTACAGATGGCGGTGTTGATGTTTCCATCTATACACAGATTGCCGTGTAGGTATTTCCCTGTGTATTCAGATGGCATTGAAGATATTTCCATGTTTATTCAGATGGTGGTGTAGGTATTTCCATGTTTACACAGATGATTGTATAGGTATCTCCATGTTTATACAGATGGCGGTGTAGATATTTCCATGTTTATAGAGATAGCTGTGTAGATATTTCAATGTTTATACAGATAGCGGTGTAGATATTTCCATGTTTATAGAGATAGTGGTGTAGATATTTCCATGTTTATACTGGTCGTGGTGTAGATATTTCCATGTTTACAGAGATGGCGGTGTAGATATTTCCATGTTCATAGAGATAGCGGTGTTGATTTTTCCATGTTTACAGAGATAGCGGTGTGGATATTTCCATGTTTATACAGATTGGGGTGTAGATATTTCCATGTTTATAGAGATGGCGGTGTAGATATTTCCATATTTATACAGATCACGGTGTAGATATTTGCTTGTTTATACAAATAGCGGTGTAGTTATTTCCATGTTTATACAGATAGCGGTGTAGATATTTCCAGGTATATACAGATGGCTATGTAGATATTTCCATGTGTATACAGATGGTATTGTAGTTATTTCCATGTTTATACAGATGGTGGTGTAGATATTTCCATGTTTATACAGTTGGCGGTGTAGATATTTCCATGTTTGTAGAGATAGCAGTGTAGATATTTCCATGTTTGTACAGATGGCGGTGTTGATGTTTCCATCTATACACAGATTGCCGTGTAGGTATTTCCATGTGTATTCTGATGGCATTGGAGATATTTCCATGTTTATACAGATGGTGGTGTAGATATTTCCATGTTTACACAGATGACTGTATAGGTATTTCCATGTTTATACAGATGGCGGTGTAGATATTTCCATGTTTATAGAGATAGCTGTGTAGATATTTCCATGTTTATACAGATAGCGGTGTAGATATTTCCATGTTTATACAGATCGCGGTGTAGATATTTCCATGTTTATACAGATCGCGGTGTAGATATTTCCTTGTTTATACAGATAGCGGTGTAGATATTTCCATGTTTATACAGATAGCGGTGTAGATATTTCCATATTTATACAGATAACGGTGTAGAAATTTCCATGTTTATACAGATAGCTGTGTAAATATTTCCATGTTTATACAGATCACGGTGTAGATATTTCCATGTTTATAGCGATAGCGGTGTAGATATTTCCATGTTTATACAGATAGCGGTGTAGATATTTCCATGTTTATGCAGACCGCGGTGTAGATATTTCCATGGTTATACAGATAGCGGTGCAGATATTTCCATGTTTGTACAGACGGCGGTGTTGATATTTCCATCTATACACAGATGACCGTGTAGATATTTCCATGTTTATAGAGATGGCGGCTCAGATATTTCCATGGATATGTAGATGGTGGTGTAGATATCTCCATGTTTATACAGATAGCATTGTAGTTATTTCCATGTTTATATAGATAGCGGTGTAGATATTTCCATGTATATACACATGGCTGTGTAGATATTTCCATGTTTATACAGATGGCGGTGTAGATATTTCCATGTTTATTCAGATAACTTTGTAAGTATTTCCATGTTTATACAGATGGCGGTGTAGATATTTCGATGTTTATACAGATAGCAGTGGAGATATTTCCATGTTTATACAGATAGCGGTGTAGATATTTCCATGTTTATACTGATCGTGGTGTAGATATTTCCATGTTTACAGAGATGGCGGTGTAGATATTTCCATGTTCATAGAGATAGCGGTGTTGATTTTTCCATGTTTACAGAGATAGCGGTGTGTATATTTCCATGTTTATACAGATTGCGGTGTAGATATTTCCATGTTTATACAGACGGCGGTGTAGATATTTCCATGTATATACAGATGACTGTGTAGATATTTCCATGTTTATACCGATGGCTGTGTAGATATTCCCATGTTTATACAGATGACTTTGTAGCTATTTCCATGTTTATACTGATGGCGGTGTAGATATTTCCATATTTATAGAGATAGCGGTGTAGATATTTCCATCTTTCTACAGATGGCAGTGTAGGTATTTCCATGTTTATACAGATGGCCGTGTAGTTATTTCCATATTTATACAGATGTCTGTGTAGATATTTCCATGTGTATACAGATGGTGTTGTAGGTATTTCCATGTATATACAGACGGTGGTGTAGATATTTCCATGTTTATACAGTTGGCGGTGTAGATATTTCCATGTTTTTACAGATGGCAGTATAGATATTTCAATGTTTATAGAGATGGCGCTGTAGATATTTCCATGTTTACAGATAAAGGTGGAGATATTTCCATGTTTATACAGAGAGCAGTGGAGATATTTCCATGTTTATACACATAGCGGTGTACATATTTCCATGTTTATAGAGACTGCGGAGTAGGTATTTCCATGTTTATACAGATAGCGGTGCAGATATTTCCATGTCTACACAGATGCCTATGCAGATATTTCCATATTTATACGGAGGGCTTTGTAGATATTTCTATGTTTATACAGATGGCAGGGTAGATATTTAAATGTTGCTACAAATGACTGTGTAGGTATTTCCATGTTTATACAGATAGCGGTGCAGATATTTCCATGTTCATACAGATGGCTATGCAGATATTTCCAAATTTATACAGAGGGCTGTGTAGATATTTCCATGTGTATGCAGATGGCATTGTAGATATTTCCATGTTTATACAGATGGTGGTGTAGATATTTCCATGTTTATACAGATGACTGTATAGCTATTTCCATGGTTTTACAGATGGCATTGTAGTTATTTCCATGTTTACAGAGATAGCAGTGTAGATATTTCCATGTTTATACAGATGGCTGTGTAGATATTTCCATGTTTATAGAGATAGCGGTGTAGATATATCCATATTTAAACAGATAACTGTGTAGATATTTCCATGTTTATACAGATAGCGGTGTAATATTTCCAAGTTTTTACAGGTCATGGTGTAGATATTTCCATGATTATAGAGATAGCGGTGTAGATATTTCCATGTTTATACAGATAGCGGTGTAGATATTTCCATGTTTATATAGACCGCGGGGTAGATATTTCCATGTTTATACAGATAGCGGTGCAGATATTTCCATGTTTGTACAGATGGCGGTGTTGATATTTCCATCTATACACAAATGACCGTGTAGATATTTCCATGTTTATACAGATGGCAGCTCAGATATTTCTATGGATAAGTAGATGGCGGTGTAGATATTTCCATGTTTATACTGATAGTGGTGTTGTTATTTCCATGTTTATAGAGATGGCGGTGTAGATATTTCCATGTTCATAGAGATAGCGGTGTTGATTTTTCCATGTTTACAGAGATAGCGGTGTGGATATTTCCATGTTTATACAGATAGGGGTGTGGATATTTCCATGTTTATTGACATGGCAGTGTAGATATTTCCATGTTTATACAGATCACGGTGTAGGTATTCGCTTGTTTATACAAATAGCGGTGTAGTTATTTCCATGTTTATACAGATAGCGGTGTAGATATTTCCACGTATATACAGATGGCTGTGTAGATATTTCCATGTTTATACAGATGGCGGTGTAGATATTTCCATGTTTATACAGATCACGGTGTAGATGTTTCCATGTTTATACAGATAGCGGCGCAGATATTTCCATGAATTTACAGATAGCGGTGGATATAGTTCCATGTTTACACAGATTGCGCTGTAGATATTTCCATCTTTCTACAGATGGCATTGTAGATATTTCCATGTTTATACAGATGGCGGTGTAGATATTTACATGTTTATATAGATGGTGGTGTAGATATTACCAGGTTTATACATGTAGCGGTGTAGATATTTCCATGTTTATACAGATTGTGGTGAAGATATTTCCATGTTTATACAGATCGCGGTTTAGATATTTCCATGTGCATACAGATCGCGGTGTAGATATTTGCATGTTTATACAGATAGCGGTGTAGATATTTCCATATTTATACAGATAACGGTGTAGAAATTTCCATGTTTATACAGATAGCGGTGTAAATATTACCATGTTTATACAGATCACGGTGTAGATATTTCCAGGTTTATAGAGATAGCGGTGTAGATATTTCCATGTTTATACAGATAGCGGTGTAGATATTTCCATGTTTATACAGACCGCGGTGTAGATATTTCCATGGTTATACAGATAGCGGTGCAGATATTTCCATGTTTGTACAGACGGCGGTGTTGATATTTCCATCTATACACAGATGACCGTGTAGATATTTCCATGTTTATACAGATGGCGGCTCAGATATTTCCATGGATATGTAGATGGTGGTGTGTATATCTCCATGTTTATTCAGATAGCGGTGTAGTTATTTCCATGTTTATACAGAAAGCGGTGTAGATATTTCCATGTATATACACATGGCTGTGTAGATATTTCCATGTTTATACAGATGGCGGTGTAGATATTTCCATGTTTATACAGATAACTTTGTAAGTATTTCCATGTTTATACAGATGGCGGTGTAGATATTTCGATGTTTATAGAGATAGCAGTGGAGATATTTCCATGTTTATACAGATAGCGGTGTAGATATTTCCATGTTTATACTGATCGTGGTGTAGATATTTCCATGTTTACAGAGATGGCGGTGTAGATATTTCCATGTTCATAGAGATAGCGGTGTTGATTTTTCCATGTTTACAGAGATAGCGGTGTGGATATTTCCATGTTTATTCAGATAGGTGTGTAGATATTTCCATGTTTATAGAGATGGCGGTGTAGATATTTCCATGTTTATACAGATCACGGTGTAGATATTCGCTTGTTTATACAAATAGCGGTGTAGTTATTTCCATGTTTATACAGATAGCGGTGTAGATATTTCCACGTATATACAGATGGCTGTGTAGATATTTCCATGTGTATACAGATGGTATTGTGGTTATTTCCATGTTTATACAGATGGTGGTGTAGATATTTCCATGTTTATTCAGTTGGCGGTGTAGATATTTCCATGTTTTTACAGATGGCATTGTAGATATTTCAATGTTTATAGAGATGGCGCTGTAGATATTTCCATGTTTATACAGATAACGGTGGAGATATTTCCATGTTTATACAGAGAGCAGTGGAAATATTTCCAGGTTTATACACATAGCGGTGTACATATTTCCATGTTTGTAGAGACAGCGGTGTAGGTATTTCCATGTTTATACAGATAGCGGTGCAGATATTTCCATGTTTACACAGATACCTATGCAGATATTTCCTTATTTATACAGAGGGCTTTGTAGATATTTCTATGTTTATACAGATGGCAGTGTAGATATTTAAATGTTCCTACACATGACTGTGTAGGTATTTCCATGTTTATACAGATGTCTTTGTAGATATTTCCATGTTTATAGAGATAGAGGTGCAGATATTTCCATGTTTATACAGATAGCGGTGTATATATTTCCATGTTTATACAGATCATGGTGTAGATATTTCCATGTTTATACAGATACCGGTGTACATATTTCCATGTTTATACAGACCGCAGTGTAGATATTTCCATGTTTATAGAGATAGCAGTGTAGATATTTCCATGTTTGTACAGATGGCGGTGTTGATGTTTCCATCTATACACAGATTGCCGTGTAGGTACTTCCATGTGTATTCAGATGGCATTGAAGATATTTCCATGTTTATACAAATGGTGGTGTAGATATTTCCATGTTTACACAGATGACTGTATAGGTATTTCCATGTTTATGCAGATGGCGGTGTAGATATTTCCATGTTTATAGAGATAGCTGTGTAGATATTTCCATGTTTATACAGATGGGGGTATAGATATTTACATGTTTATACAGATCGCAGTGTAGATATTTCCATGTTTATACAGATCGCCGTGTAGATATTTCCATGTTTATACAGATCGCGGTGTAGATGTTTCCATGTTTATACAGATAGCGGCGTAGATATTTCCATGTGTTTACAGATAGCGGTGGAGATAGTTCCATGTTTACACAGATTGCGGTGTAGATATTTCCATCTTTCTACAGATGGCATTGTAGATATTTCCATGTTTATACAGATGGCGGTGTAGATATTTACATGTTTATATAGATGGTGGTGTAGATATTACAAGGTTTATACAGATAGCGGTGTAGATATTTCCATGTTTATACAGATTGTGGTGAAGATATTTCCATGTTTATACAGATCGCGGTGTAGATATGTCCATGTTTATACAGATCGCGGTGTAGATATTTGCATGTTTATACAGATAGCGGTGTAGATATTTCCATGTTTATACAGATAGCGGTGTAGATATTTCCATATTTATACAGATAACGGTGTTGAAATTTCCATGTTTATACAGATAGCGGTGTAAATATTTCCATGTTTATACAGTTCACGGTGTAGATATTTCCATTTTTATAGAGATAGCAGTCTAGATATTTCCATGTTTATGCAGATAGCGGTGTAGATATTTCCATGTTTATACAGACCGCGGTGTAGATATTTCGAAGGTTATACAGATAGCGGTGCAGATATTTCCATGTTTGTACAGATGGCGGTGTTGATATTTCCATCAATACACAGATGACCGTGTAGATATTTCCATGTTTATAGAGATGGCGGGTCAGTTATTTCCATGGATATGTAGATGGTGGTGTAGATATTTCCATGTTTATACAGATAGCGGTGTAGATACTTCCATGTTTATACTGATCGTGGTGTAGATATTTCCATGTTTACAGAGATGGCGGTGTAGATATTTCCATGTTCATAGAGATAGCGGTGTTGATTTTTCCATGTTTACATAGATAGCGGTGTGGATATTTCCATGTTTATACAGATAGGGGTGTAGATATTTCCATGTTTATACAAATGGCAGTGTAGATATTTCCATGTTTATACATATCACGGTGTAGATATTTGCTTGTTTATACAAATAGCGGTGTAGTTATTTCCATGCTTATACAGATAGCGGTGTAGATATTTCCACGTATATACAGATTGCTGTGTAGATATTTCCATGTGTATACAGATGGTATTGTAGTTATTTCCATGTTTATACAGATGGTGGTGTAGATATTTCCATGTTTATACAGTTGGCAGTGTAGATATTTCCATGTTTTTACAGATGGCAGTGTAGATATTTCAATGTTTATAGAGATGGCGCTGTAGATATTTCCATGTTTATACAGATAACGGTGGAGATATTTCCATGTTTATACAGAGAGCAGTGGAGATATTTCCAGGTTTATACACATAGCGGTGTACATATTTCCATGTTTATAGAGACAGCGGTGTAGGTATTTCCATGTTTATACAGATAGCGGTGCAGATATTTCCATGTTTACACAGATGCCTATGCAGATATTTCCATATTTATACAGAGGGCTTTGTAGATATTTCTATGTTTATACAGATGGCAGTGTAGATATTTAAATGTTCCTACACATGACTGTGTAGGTATTTCCATGTTTATACAGATCTCTTTGTACATATTTCCATGTTTATAGAGATAGAGGTGCAGATATTTCCATGTTTATACAGATAGTGGTGTATATATTTCCATGTTTATACAGATCATGGTGTAGATATTTCCATGTTTGTACAGATACCGGTGTAGATATTTCCATGTTTATACAGACCGCAGTGTAGATATTTCCATGTTTATAGAGATAGAAGTGTAGATATTTCCATGCTTGTACAGATGGCGGTGTTGATGTTTCCATCTATACACAGATTGCCGTGTAGGTATTTCCCTGTGTATTCAGATGGCATTGAAGATATTTCCATGTTTATTCAGATGGTGGTGTAGGTATTTCCATGTTTACACAGATGACTGTATAGGTATCTCCATGTTTATACAGATGGCGGTGTAGATATTTCCATGTTTATAGAGATAGCTGTGTAGATATTTCAATGTTTATACAGATAGCGGTGTAGATATTTCCATGTTTATAGAGATAGTGGTGTAGATATTTCCATGTTTATACTGGTCGTGGTGTAGATATTTCCATGTTTACAGAGATGGCGGTGTAGATATTTCCATGTTCATAGAGATAGCGGTGTTGATTTTTCCATGTTTACAGAGATAGCGGTGTGGATATTTCCATGTTTATACAGATTGGGGTGTAGATATTTCCATGTTTATAGAGATGGCGGTGTAGATATTTCCATGTTTATACAGATCACGGTGTAGATATTTGCTTGTTTATACAAATAGCGGTGTAGTTATTTCCATGTTTATACAGATAGCGGTGTAGATATTTCCAGGTATATACAGATGGCTATGTAGATATTTCCATGTGTATACAGATGGTATTGTAGTTATTTCCATGTTTATACAGATGGTGGTGTAGATATTTCCATGTTTATACAGTTGGCGGTGTAGATATTTCCATGTTTGTAGAGATAGCAGTGTAGATATTTCCATGTTTGTACAGATGGCAGTGTTGATGCTTCCATCTATACACAGATTGCCGTGTAGGTATTTCCATGTGTATTCTGATGGCATTGGAGATATTTCCATGTTTATACAGATGGTGGTGTAGATATTTCCATGTTTACACAGATGACTGTATAGGTATTTCCATGTTTATACAGATGGCGTTGTAGATATTTCCATGTTTATAGAGATAGCTGTGTAGATATTTCCATGTTTATACAGATAGCGGTGTAGATATTTCCATGTTTATACAGATCGCGGTGTAGATATTTCCATGTTTATACAGATCGCGGTGTAGATATTTCCTTGTTTATACAGATAGCGGTGTAGATATTTCCATGTTTATACAGATAGCGGTGTAGATATTTCCATATTTATACAGATAACGGTGTAGAAATTTCCATGTTTATACAGATAGCTGTGTAAATATTTCCATGTTTATACAGATCACGGTGTAGATATTTCCATGTTTATAGCGATAGCGGTGTAGATATTTCCATGTTTATACAGATAGCGGTGTAGATATTTCCATGTTTATGCAGACCGCGGTGTAGATATTTCCATGGTTATACAGATAGCGGTGCAGATATTTCCATGTTTGTACAGACGGCGGTGTTGATATTTCCATCTATACACAGATGACCGTGTAGATATTTCCATGTTTATAGAGATGGCGGCTCAGATATTTCCATGGATATGTAGATGGTGGTGTAGATATCTCCATGTTTATACAGATAGCATTGTAGTTATTTCCATGTTTATATAGATAGCGGTGTAGATATTTCCATGTATATACACATGGCTGTGTAGATATTTCCATGTTTATACAGATGGCGGTGTAGATATTTCCATGTTTATTCAGATAACTTTGTAAGTATTTCCATGTTTATACAGATGGCGGTGTAGATATTTCGATGTTTATACAGATAGCAGTGGAGATATTTCCATGTTTATACAGATAGCGGTGTAGATATTTCCATGTTTATACTGATCGTGGTGTAGATATTTCCATGTTTACAGAGATGGCGGTGTAGATATTTCCATGTTCATAGAGATAGCGGTGTTGATTTTTCCATGTTTACAGAGATAGCGGTGTGTATATTTCCATGTTTATACAGATTGCGGTGTAGATATTTCCATGTTTATACAGACGGCGGTGTAGATATTTCCATGTATATACAGATGACTGTGTAGATATTTCCATGTTTATACCGATGGCTGTGTAGATATTCCCATGTTTATACAGATGACTTTGTAGCTATTTCCATGTTTATACTGATGGCAGTGTAGATATTTCCATATTTATAGAGATAGCGGTGTAGATATTTCCATCTTTCTACAGATGGCAGTGTAGGTATTTCCATGTTTATACAGATGGCCGTGTAGTTATTTCCATATTTATACAGATGTCTGTGTAGATATTTCCATGTGTATACAGATGGTGTTGTAGGTATTTCCATGTATATACAGACGGTGGTGTAGATATTTCCATGTTTATAGAGTTGGCGGTGTAGATATTTCCATGTTTTTACAGATGGCAGTATAGATATTTCAATGTTTATAGAGATGGCGCTGTAGATATTTCCATGTTTACAGATAAAGTTGGAGATATTTCCATGTTTATACAGAGAGCAGTGGAGATATTTCCATGTTTATACACATAGCGGTGTACATATTTCCATGTTTATAGAGACTGCGGAGTAGGTATTTCCATGTTTATACAGATAGCGGTGCAGATATTTCCATGTCTACACAGATGCCTATGCAGATATTTCCATATTTATACGGAGGGCTTTGTAGATATTTCTATGTTTATACAGATGGCAGGGTAGATATTTAAATGTTGCTACACATGACTGTGTAGGTATTTCCATGTTTATACAGATGTCTTTGTAGATATTTCCATGTTTATAGAGATAGCGGTGCAGATATTTCCATGTTTATTCAGATAGCGGTGTACATATTTCCATGTTTATAGAGACAGCGGTGTAGGTATTTCCATGTTTATACAGATAGCGGTGCAGATATTTCCATGTTCATACAGATGCCTATGCAGATATTTCCAAATTTATACAGAGGGCTGTGTAGATATTTCCATGTGTATGCAGATGGCATTGTAGATATTTCCATGTTTATACAGATGGTGGTGTAGATATTTCCATGTTTATACAGATGACTGTATAGGTATTTCCATGTTTTTACAGATGGCATTGTAGATATTTCCATGTTTATAGAGATGGCTGTGTAGATATTTCCATGTTTATAGAGATAGCGGTGTAGATATATCTGTATTTAAACAGATAACTTTGTAGATATTTCCATGTTTATACAGAGAGCGGTGTAAATATTTCCAAGTTTTTATAGGTCATGGTGTAGATATTTCCATGATTATAGAGATAGCGGTGTAGATATTTCCATGTTTATACAGATAGCGGTGTAGATATTTCCATGTTTATATAGACCGCGGGGTAGATATTTCCATGTTTATACAGATAGCGGTGCAGATATTTCCATGTTTGTACAGATGGCGGTGTTGATATTTCCATCTATACACAAATGACCGTGTAGATATTTCCATGTTTATACAGATGGCGGCTAAGATATTTCTATGGATAAGTAGATTGCGGTGTAGATATTTCCATGTTTATACTGATAGTGGTGTTGTTATTTCCATGTTTATAGAGATGGCGGTGTAGATATTTCCATGTTCATAGAGATAGCGGTGTTGATTTTTCCATGTTTACAGAGATAGCGGTGTAGATATTTCCATGTTTATACAGATCACGGTGTAGATATTCGCTTGTTTATACAAATAGCGGTGTAGTTATTTCCATGTTTATACAGATAGCGGTGTAGATATTTCCACGTATATACAGATGGCTGTGTAGATATTTCCATGTGTATACAGATGGTATTGTGGTTATTTCCATGTTTATACAGATGGTGGTGTAGATATTGCCATGTTTATATAGTTGGCGGTGTAGATATTTCCATGTTTTTACAGATGGCATTGTAGATATTTCAATGTTTATAGAGATGGCGCTGTAGATATTTCCATGTTTATACAGATAACGGTGGAGATATTTCCATGTTTATACAGAGAGCAATGGAAATATTTCCAGGTTTATACACATAGTGGTGTACATATTTCCATGTTTGTAGAGACAGATGTGTAGGTATCTCCATGTTTATACAGATAGCGGTGCAGGTATTTCCATGTTTACACAGATGCCTATGCAGATATTTCCATATTTATACAGAGGGCTTTGTAGATATTTCTATGTTTATACAGATGGCAGTGTAGATATTTAAATGTTCCTACACATGACTGTGTAGGTATTTCCATGTTTATACAGATGTCTTTGTAGATATTTCCATGTTTATAGAGATAGAGGTGCAGATATTTCCATGTTTATACAGATAGCGGTGTATATATTTCCATGTTTATACAGATCATGTGTAGATATTTCCATGTTTATACAGATACCGGTGTAGATATTTCCATGTTTATACAGACAGCAGTGTAGATATTTCCATGTTTATAGAGATAGCAGTGTAGATATTTCCATGTTTGTACAGATGGCGGTGTTGATGTTTCCATCTATACACAGATTGCCGTGTAGGTATTTCCCTGTGTATTCAGATGGCATTGAAGATATTTCCATGTTTATACAGATGGTGGTGTAGATATTTCCATGTTTACACAGATGACTGTATAGGTATTTCCATGTTTATACAGATGGCGGTGTAGATATTTCCATGTTTATAGAGACAGCTGTGTAGATATTTCCATGTTTATATAGATGGCGGTGTAGATATTTCCATGTTTATACAGATCACGGAGTAGATGTTTCCATGTTTATACAGATAGCGGCACAGATATTTCCATGAATTTACAGATAGCGGTGGATATAGTTCCATGTTTACACAGATTGCGCTGTAGATATTTCCATCTTTCTACAGATGGCATTGTAGATATTTCCATGTTTATACAGATGGCGGTGTAGATATTTACATGTTTATATAGATGGTGGTGTAGATATTACCAGGTTTATACAGGTAGCGGTGTAGATATTTCCATGTTTATACAGATTGTGGTGAAGATATTTCCATGATTATACAGATCGCGGTGTAGATATTTCCATGTGCATACAGATCGCGGTGTGGATATTTGCATGTTTATACAGATAGCGGTGTAGATATTTCCATATTTATACAGATAACGGTGTAGAAATTTCCATGTTTTTACAGATAGCTGTGAAAATATTTCCATGTTTATACAGATCACGGTGTAGATATTTCCATGTTTATAGCGATAGCGGTGTAGATATTTCCATGTTTATACAGATAGCGGTGTAGATATTTCCATGTTTATGCAGACCGCGGTGGAGATATTTCCATGGTTATACAGATAGCGGTGCAGATATTTCCATGTTTGTACAGACGGCGGTGTTGATATTTCCATCTATACACAGATGACCGTGTAGATATTTCCATGTTTATAGAGATGGCGGCTCAGATATTTCCATGGATATGTAGATGGTGGTGTAGATATCTCCATGTTTATACAGATAGCATTGTAGTTATTTCCATGTTTATATAGATAGCGGTGTAGATATTTCCATGTATATACACATGGCTGTGTAGATATTTCCATGTTTATACAGATGGCGGTGTAGATATTTCCATGTTTATTCAGATAACTTTGTAAGTATTTCCATGTTTATACAGATGGCGGTGTAGATATTTCGATGTTTATACAGATAGCAGTGGAGATATTTCCATGTTTATACAGATAGCGGTGTAGATATTTCCATGTTTATACTGATCGTGGTGTAGATATTTCCATGTTTACAGAGATGGCGGTGTAGATATTTCCATGTTCATAGAGATAGGGGTGTTGATTTTTCCATGTTTACAGAGATAGCGGTGTGGATATTTCCATGTTTATACAGATAGCGGTGTAGATATTTCCATGTTTATACAGACGGCGGTGTAGATATTTCCATGTATATACAGATGACTGTGTAGATATTTCCATGTTTATACCGATGGCTGTGTAGATATTCCCATGTTTATACAGATGACTTTGTAGCTATTTCCATGTTTATACTGATGGCGGTGTAGATATTTCCATATTTATAGAGATAGCGGTGTAGATATTTCCATCTTTCTACAGATGGCAGTGTAGGTATTTCCATGTTTATACAGATGGCCGTGTAGTTATTTCCATATTTATACAGATGTCTGTGTAGATATTTCCATGTGTATACAGATGGTTTTGTAGGTATTTCCATGTATATACAGACGGTGGTGTAGATATTTCCATGTTTATACAGTTGGCGGTGTAGATATTTCCATGTTTTTACAGATGGCAGTATAGATATTTCAATATTTATAGAGATGGCGCTGTAGATATTTCCATGTTTACAGATAAAGGTGGAGATATTTCCATGTTTATACAGAGAGCAGTGGAGATATTTCCATGTTTATACACATAGCGGTGTACATATTTCCATGTTTATAGAGACTGCGGAGTAGGTATTTCCATGTTTATACAGATAGCGGTGCAGATATTTCCATGTCTACACAGATGCCTATGCAGATATTTCCATATTTATACGGAGGGCTTTGTAGATATTTCTATGTTTATACAGATGGCAGGGTAGATATTTAAATGTTGCTACACATGACTGTGTAGGTATTTCCATGTTTATACAGATAGCGGTGCAGATATTTCCATGTTCATACAGATGGCTATGCAGATATTTCCAAATTTATACAGAGGGCTGTGTAGATATTTCCATGTGTATGCAGATGGCATTGTAGATATTTCCATGTTTATACAGATGGTGGTGTAGATATTTCCATGTTTATACAGATGACTGTATAGCTATTTCCATGGTTTTACAGATGGCATTGTAGTTATTTCCATGTTTATAGAGATAGCAGTGTAGATATTTCCATGTTTATACAGATGGCTGTGTAGATATTTCCATGTTTATAGAGATAGCGGTGTAGATATATCCATATTTAAACAGATAACTGTGTAGATATTTCCATGTTTATACAGATAGCGGTGTAATATTTCCAAGTTTTTACAGGTCATGGTGTAGATATTTCCATGATTATAGAGATAGCGGTGTAGATATTTCCATGTTTATACAGATAGCGGTGTAGATATTTCCATGTTTATATAGACCGCGGGGTAGATATTTCCATGTTTATACAGATAGCGGCGCAGATATTTCCATGTTTGTATAGATGGCGATGTTGATATTTCCATCTATACACAAGTGACCGTGTAGATATTTCCATGTTTATACAGATGGCGGCTCAGATATTTCTATGGATAAGTAGATGGCGGTGTAGATATTTCCATGTTTATACTGATAGTGGTGTTGTTATTTCCATGTTTATAGAGATGGCGGTGTAGATATTTCCATGTTCATAGAGATAGCGGTGTTGATTTTTCCATGTTTACAGAGATAGCGGTGTGGATATTTCCATGTTTATACAGATAGGGGTGTGGATATTTCCATGTTTATTGACATGGCAGTGTAGATATTTCCATGTTTATACAGATCACGGTGTAGATATTCGCTTGTTTATACAAATAGCGGTGTAGTTATTTCCATGTTTATACAGATAGCGGTGTAGATATTTCCACGTATATACAGATGGCTGTGTAGATATTTCCATGTTTATACAGATGGCGGTGTAGATATTTCCATGTTTATACAGATCACGGTGTAGATGTTTCCATGTTTATACAGATAGCGGCGCAGATATTTCCATGAATTTACAGATAGCGGTGGATATAGTTCCATGTTTACACAGATTGCGCTGTAGATATTTCCATCTTTCTACAGATGGCATTGTAGATATTTCCATGTTTATACAGATGGCGGTGTAGATATTTACATGTTTATATAGATGGTGGTGTAGATATTACCAGGTTTATACAGGTAGCGGTGTAGATATTTCCATGTTTATACAGATTGTGGTGAAGATATTTCCATGTTTATACAGATCGCGGTTTAGATATTTCCATGTGCATACAGATCGCGGTGTAGATATTTGCATGTTTATACAGATAGCGGTGTAGATATTTCCATATTTATACAGATAACGGTGTAGAAATTTCCATGTTTATACAGATAGCGGTGTAAATATTACCATGTTTATACAGATCACGGTGTAGATATTTCCAGGTTTATAGAGATAGCGGTGTAGATATTTCCATGTTTATACAGATAGCGGTGTAGATATTTCCATGTTTATACAGACCGCGGTGTAGATATTTCCATGGTTATACAGATAGCGGTGCAGATATTTCCATGTTTGTACAGACGGCGGTGTTGATATTTCCATCTATACACAGATGACCGTGTAGATATTTCCATGTTTATACAGATGGCGGCTCAGATATTTCCATGGATATGTAGATGGTGGTGTGGATATCTCCATGTTTATTCAGATAGCGGTGTAGTTATTTCCATGTTTATACAGAAAGCGGTGTAGATATTTCCATGTATATACACATGGCTGTGTAGATATTTCCATGTTTATACAGATGGCGGTGTAGATATTTCCATGTTTATACAGATAACTTTGTAAGTATTTCCATGTTTATACAGATGGCGGTGTAGATATTTCGATGTTTATAGAGATAGCAGTGGAGATATTTCCATGTTTATACAGATAGCGGTGTAGATATTTCCATGTTTATACTGATCGTGGTGTAGATATTTCCATGTTTACAGAGATGGCGGTGTAGATATTTCCATGTTCATAGAGATAGCGGTGTTGATTTTTCCATGTTTACAGAGATAGCGGTGTGGATATTTCCATGTTTATTCAGATAGGTGTGTAGATATTTCCATGTTTATAGAGATGGCGGTGTAGATATTTCCATGTTTATACAGATCACGGTGTAGATATTCGCTTGTTTATACAAATAGCGGTGTAGTTATTTCCATGTTTATACAGATAGCGGTGTAGATATTTCCACGTATATACAGATGGCTGTGTAGATATTTCCATGTGTATACAGATGGTATTGTGGTTATTTCCATGTTTATACAGATGGTGGTGTAGATATTTCCATGTTTATTCAGTTGGCGGTGTAGATATTTCCATGTTTTTACAGATGGCATTGTAGATATTTCAATGTTTATAGAGATGGCGCTGTAGATATTTCCATGTTTATACAGATAACGGTGGAGATATTTCCATGTTTATACAGAGAGCAGTGGAAATATTTCCAGGTTTATACACATAGCGGTGTACATATTTCCATGTTTGTAGAGACAGCGGTGTAGGTATTTCCATGTTTATACAGATAGCGGTGCAGATATTTCCATGTTTACACAGATACCTATGCAGATATTTCCTTATTTATACAGAGGGCTTTGTAGATATTTCTATGTTTATACAGATGGCAGTGTAGATATTTAAATGTTCCTACACATGACTGTGTAGGTATTTCCATGTTTATACAGATGTCTTTGTAGATATTTCCATGTTTATAGAGATAGAGGTGCAGATATTTCCATGTTTATACAGATAGCGGTGTATATATTTCCATGTTTATACAGATCATGGTGTAGATATTTCCATGTTTATACAGATACCGGTGTACATATTTCCATGTTTATACAGACAGCAGTGTAGATATTTCCATGTTTATAGAGATAGCAGTGTAGATATTTCCATGTTTGTACAGATGGCGGTGTTGATGTTTCCATCTATACACAGATTGCCGTGTAGGTACTTCCATGTGTATTCAGATGGCATTGAAGATATTTCCATGTTTATACAAATGGTGGTGTAGATATTTCCATGTTTACACAGATGACTGTATAGGTATTTCCATGTTTATACAGATGGCGGTGTAGATATTTCCATGTTTATAGAGATAGCTGTGTAGATATTTCCATGTTTATACAGATGGGGTTATAGATATTTACATGTTTATACAGATCGCAGTTTAGATATTTCCATGTTTATACAGATCGCGGTGTAGATATTTCCATGTTTATACAGATCGCGGTGTAGATGTTTCCATGTTTATACAGATAGCGGCGTAGATATTTCCATGTGTTTACAGATAGCGGTGGAGATAGTTCCATGTTTACACAGATTGCGGTGTAGATATTTCCATCTTTCTACAGATGGCATTGTAGATATTTCCATGTTTATACAGATGGCGGTGTAGATATTTACATGTTTATATAGATGGTGGTGTAGATATTACAAGGTTTATACAGATAGCGGTGTAGATATTTCCATGTTTATACAGATTGTGGTGAAGATATTTCCATGTTTATACAGATCGCGGTGTAGATATGTCCATGTTTATACAGATCGCAGTGTAGATATTTGCATGTTTATACAGATAGCGGTGTAGATATTTCCATGTTTATACAGATAGCGGTGTAGATATTTCCATATTTATACAGATAACGGTGTTGAAATTTCCATGTTTATACAGATAGCGGTGTAAATATTTCCATGTTTATACAGATCACGGTGTAGATATTTCCATTTTTATAGAGATAGCAGTCTAGATATTTCCATGTTTATGCAGATAGCGGTGTAGATATTTCCATGTTTATACAGCGGTGTAGATATTTCGAAGGTTATACAGATAGCGGTGCAGATATTTCCATGTTTGTACAGATGGCGGTGTTGATATTTCCATCAATACACAGATGACCGTGTAGATATTTCCATGTTTATAGAGATGGCGGGTCAGTTATTTCCATGGATATGTAGATGGTGGTGTAGATATTTCCATGTTTATACAGATAGCGGTGTAGATATTTCCATGTTTATACTGATCGTGGTGTAGATATTTCCATGTTTACAGAGATGGCGGTGTAGATATTTCCATGTTCATAGAGATAGCGGTGTTGATTTTTCCATGTTTACATAGATAGCGTTGTGGATATTTCCATGTTTATACAGATAGGGGTGTAGATATTTCCATGTTTATACAAATGGCAGTGTAGATATTTCCATGTTTATACATATCACGGTGTAGATATTTGCTTGTTTATACAAATAGCGGTTTAGTTATTTCCATGCTTATACAGATAGCGGTGTAGATATTTCCACGTATACACAGATTGCTGTGTAGATATTTCCATGTGTATACAGATGGTATTGTAGTTATTTCCATGTTTATACAGATGGTGGTGTAGATATTTCCATGTTTATACAGTTGGCAGTGTGGATATTTCCATGTTTTTACAGATGGCAGTGTAGATATTTCAATGTTTATAGAGATGGCGCTGTAGATATTTCCATGTTTATACAGATAACGGTGGAGATATTTCCATGTTTATACAGAGAGCAGTGGAGATATTTCCAGGTTTATACACATAGCGGTGTACATATTTCCATGTTTATAGAGACAGCGGTGTAGGTATTTCCATGTTTATACAGATAGCGGTGCAGATATTTCCATGTTTACACAGATGCCTATGCAGATATTTCCATATTTATACAGAGGGCTTTGTAGATATTTCTATGTTTATACAGATGGCAGTGTAGATATTTAAATGTTCCTACACATGACTGTGTAGGTATTTCCATGTTTATACAGATCTCTTTGTACATATTTCCATGTTTATAGAGATAGAGGTGCAGATATTTCCATGTTTATACAGATAGTGGTGTATATATTTCCATGTTTATACAGATCATGGTGTAGATATTTCCATGTTTGTACAGATACCGGTGTAGATATTTCCATGTTTATACAGACCGCAGTGTAGATATTTCCATGTTTATAGAGATAGAAGTGTAGATATTTCCATGCTTGTACAGATGGCGGTGTTGATGTTTCCATCTATACACAGATTGCCGTGTAGGTATTTCCCTGTGTATTCAGATGGCATTGAAGATATTTCCATGTTTATTCAGATGGTGGTGTAGGTATTTCCATGTTTACACAGATGACTGTATAGGTATCTCCATGTTTATACAGATGGCGGTGTAGATATTTCCATGTTTATAGAGATAGCTGTGTAGATATTTCAATGTTTATACAGATAGCGGTGTAGATATTTCCATGTTTATAGAGATAGTGGTGTAGATATTTCCATGTTTATACTGGTCGTGGTGTAGATATTTCCATGTTTACAGAGATGGCGGTGTAGATATTTCCATGTTCATAGAGATAGCGGTGTTGATTTTTCCATGTTTACAGAGATAGCGGTGTGGATATTTCCATGTTTATACAGATTGGGGTGTAGATATTTCCATGTTTATAGAGATGGCGGTGTAGATATTTCCATGTTTATACAGATCACGGTGTAGATATTTGCTTGTTTATACAAATAGCGGTGTAGTTATTTCCATGTTTATACAGATAGCGGTGTAGATATTTCCAGGTATATACAGATGGCTATGTAGATATTTCCATGTGTATACAGATGGTATTGTAGTTATTTCCATGTTTATACAGATGGTGGTGTAGATATTTCCATGTTTATACAGTTGGCGGTGTAGATATTTCCATGTTTGTAGAGATAGCAGTGTAGATATTTCCATGTTTGTACAGAAGGCGGTGTTGATGTTTCCATCTATACACAGATTGCCGTGTAGGTATTTCCATGTGTATTCTGATGGCATTGGAGATATTTCCATGTTTATACAGATGGTGGTGTAGATATTTCCATGTTTACACAGATGACTGTATAGGTATTTCCATGTTTATACAGATGGCGGTGTAGATATTTCCATGTTTATAGAGATAGCTGTGTAGATATTTCCATGTTTATACAGATAGCGGTGTAGATATTTCCATGTTTATACAGATCGCGGTGTAGATATTTCCATGTTTATACAGATCGCGGTGTAGATATTTCCTTGTTTATACAGATAGCGGTGTAGATATTTCCATGTTTATACAGATAGCGGTGTAGATATTTCCATATTTATACAGATAACGGTGTAGAAATTTCCATGTTTATACAGATAGCTGTGTAAATATTTCCATGTTTATACAGATCACGGTGTAGATATTTCCATGTTTATAGCGATAGCGGTGTAGATATTTCCATGTTTATACAGATAGCGGTGTAGATATTTCCATGTTTATGCAGACCGCGGTGTAGATATTTCCATGGTTATACAGATAGCGGTGCAGATATTTCCATGTTTGTACAGACGGCGGTGTTGATATTTCCATCTATACACAGATGACCGTGTAGATATTTCCATGTTTATAGAGATGGCGGCTCAGATATTTCCATGGATATGTAGATGGTGGTGTAGATATCTCCATGTTTATACAGATAGCATTGTAGTTATTTCCATGTTTATATAGATAGCGGTGTAGATATTTCCATGTATATACACATGGCTGTGTAGATATTTCCATGTTTATACAGATGGCGGTGTAGATATTTCCATGTTTATTCAGATAACTTTGTAAGTATTTCCATGTTTATACAGATGGCGGTGTAGATATTTCGATGTTTATACAGATAGCAGTGGAGATATTTCCATGTTTATACAGATAGCGGTGTAGATATTTCCATGTTTATACTGATCGTGGTGTAGATATTTCCATGTTTACAGAGATGGCGGTGTAGATATTTCCATGTTCATAGAGATAGCGGTGTTGATTTTTCCATGTTTACAGAGATAGCGGTGTGTATATTTCCATGTTTATACAGATTGCGGTGTAGATATTTCCATGTTTATACAGACGGCGGTGTAGATATTTCCATGTATATACAGATGACTGTGTAGATATTTCCATGTTTATACCGATGGCTGTGTAGATATTCCCATGTTTATACAGATGACTTTGTAGCTATTTCCATGTTTATACTGATGGCGGTGTAGATATTTCCATATTTATAGAGATAGCGGTGTAGATATTTCCATCTTTCTACAGATGGCAGTGTAGGTATTTCCATGTTTATACAGATGGCCGTGTAGTTATTTCCATATTTATACAGATGTCTGTGTAGATATTTCCATGTGTATACAGATGGTGTTGTAGGTATTTCCATGTATATACAGACGGTGGTGTAGATATTTCCATGTTTATACAGTTGGCGGTGTAGATATTTCCATGTTTTTACAGATGGCAGTATAGATATTTCAATGTTTATAGAGATGGCGCTGTAGATATTTCCATGTTTACAGATAAAGGTGGAGATATTTCCATGTTTATACAGAGAGCAGTGGAGATATTTCCATGTTTATACACATAGCGGTGTACATATTTCCATGTTTATAGAGACTGCGGAGTAGGTATTTCCATGTTTATACAGATAGCGGTGCAGATATTTCCATGTCTACACAGATGCCTATGCAGATATTTCCATATTTATACGGAGGGCTTTGTAGATATTTCTATGTTTATACAGATGGCAGGGTAGATATTTAAATGTTGCTACACATGACTGTGTGGGTATTTCCATGTTTATACAGATAGCGGTGCAGATATTTCCATGTTCATACAGATGGCTATGCAGATATTTCCAAATTTATACAGAGGGCTGTGTAGATATTTCCATGTGTATGCAGATGGCATTGTAGATATTTCCATGTTTATACAGATGGTGGTGTAGATATTTCCATGTTTATACAGATGACTGTATAGCTATTTCCATGGTTTTACAGATGGCATTGTAGTTATTTCCATGTTTATAGAGATAGCAGTGTAGATATTTCCATGTTTATACAGATGGCTGTGTAGATATTTCCATGTTTATAGAGATAGCGGTGTAGATATATCCATATTTAAACAGATAACTGTGTAGATATTTCCATGTTTATACAGATAGCGGTGTAATATTTCCAAGTTTTTACAGGTCATGGTGTAGATATTTCCATGATTATAGAGATAGCGGTGTAGATATTTCCATGTTTATACAGATAGCGGTGTAGATATTTCCATGTTTATATAGACCGCGGGGTAGATATTTCCATGTTTATACAGATAGCGGTGCAGATATTTCCATGTTTGTACAGATGGCGGTGTTGATATTTCCATCTATACACAAATGACCGTGTAGATATTTCCATGTTTATACAGATGGCGGCTCAGATATTTCTATGGATAAGTAGATGGCGGTGTAGATATTTCCATGTTTATACTGATAGTGGTGTTGTTATTTCCATGTTTATAGAGATGGCGGTGTAGATATTTCCATGTTCATAGAGATAGCGGTGTTGATTTTTCCATGTTTACAGAGATAGCGGTGTGGATATTTCCATGTTTATACAGATAGGGGTGTGGATATTTCCATGTTTATTGACATGGCAGTGTAGATATTTCCATGTTTATACAGATCACGGTGTAGATATTCGCTTGTTTATACAAATAGCGGTGTAGTTATTTCCATGTTTATACAGATAGCGGTGTAGATATTTCCACGTATATACAGATGGCTGTGTAGATATTTCCATGTTTATACAGATGGCGGTGTAGATATTTCCATGTTTATACAGATCACGGTGTAGATGTTTCCATGTTTATACAGATAGCGGCGCAGATATTTCCATGAATTTACAGATAGCGGTGGATATAGTTCCATGTTTACACAGATTGCGCTGTAGATATTTCCATCTTTCTACAGATGGCATTGTAGATATTTCCATGTTTATACAGATGGCGGTGTAGATATTTACATGTTTATATAGATGGTGGTGTAGATATTACCAGGTTTATACATGTAGCGGTGTAGGTATTTCCATGTTTATACAGATTGTGGTGAAGATATTTCCATGTTTATACAGATCGCGGTTTAGATATTTCCATGTGCATACAGATCGCGGTGTAGATATTTGCATGTTTATACAGATAGCGGTGTAGATATTTCCATATTTATACAGATAACGGTGTAGAAATTTCCATGTTTATACAGATAGCGGTGTAAATATTACCATGTTTATACAGATCACGGTGTAGATATTTCCAGGTTTATAGAGATAGCGGTGTAGATATTTCCATGTTTATACAGATAGCGGTGTAGATATTTCCATGTTTATACAGACCGCGGTGTAGATATTTCCATGGTTATACAGATAGCGGTGCAGATATTTCCATGTTTGTACAGACGGCGGTGTTGATATTTCCATCTATACACAGATGACCGTGTAGATATTTCCATGTTTATACAGATGGCGGCTCAGATATTTCCATGGATATGTAGATGGTGGTGTGGATATCTCCATGTTTATTCAGATAGCGGTGTAGTTATTTCCATGTTTATAAAGAAAGCGGTGTAGATATTTCCATGTATATACACATGGCTGTGTAGATATTTCCATGTTTATACAGATGGCGGTGTAGATATTTCCATGTTTATACAGATAACTTTGTAAGTATTTCCATGTTTATACAGATGGCGGTGGAGATATTTCGATGTTTATAGAGATAGCAGTGGAGATATTTCCATGTTTATACAGATAGCGGTGTAGATATTTCCATGTTTATACTGATCGTGGTGTAGATATTTCCATGTTTACAGAGATGGCGGTGTAGATATTTCCATGTTCATAGAGATAGCGGTGTTGATTTTTCCATGTTTACAGAGATAGCGGTGTGGATATTTCCATGTTTATTCAGATAGGTGTGTAGATATTTCCATGTTTATAGAGATGGCGGTGTAGATATTTCCATGTTTATACAGATCACGGTGTAGATATTCGCTTGTTTATACAAATAGCGGTGTAGTTATTTCCATGTTTATACAGATAGCGGTGTAGATATTTCCACGTATATACAGATGGCTGTGTAGATATTTCCATGTGTATACAGATGGTATTGTGGTTATTTCCATGTTTATACAGATGGTGGTGTAGATATTTCCATGTTTATTCAGTTGGCGGTGTAGATATTTCCATGTTTTTACAGATGGCATTGTAGATATTTCAATGTTTATAGAGATGGCGCTGTAGATATTTCCATGTTTATACAGATAACGGTGGAGATATTTCCATGTTTATACAGAGAGCAGTGGAAATATTTCCAGGTTTATACACATAGCGGTGTACTTATTTCCATGTTTGTAGAGACAGCGGTGTAGGTATTTCCATGTTTATACAGATAGCGGTGCAGATATTTCCATGTTTACACAGATACCTATGCAGATATTTCCTTATTTATACAGAGGGCTTTGTAGATATTTCTATGTTTATACAGATGGCAGTGTAGATATTTAAATGTTCCTACACATGACTGTGTAGGTATTTCCATGTTTATACAGATGTCTTTGTAGATATTTCCATGTTTATAGAGATAGAGGTGCAGATATTTCCATGTTTATACAGATAGCGGTGTATATATTTCCATGTTTATACAGATCATGGTGTAGATATTTCCATGTTTATACAGATACCGGTGTACATATTTCCATGTTTATACAGACAGCAGTGTAGATATTTCCATGTTTATAGAGATAGCAGTGTAGATATTTCCATGTTTGTACAGATGGCGGTGTTGATGTTTCCATCTATACACAGATTGCCGTGTAGGTACTTCCATGTGTATTCAGATGGCATTGAAGATATTTCCATGTTTATACAAATGGTGGTGTAGATATTTCCATGTTTACACAGATGACTGTATAGGTATTTCCATGTTTATGTAGATGGCGGTGTAGATATTTCCATGTTTATAGAGATAGCTGTGTAGATATTTCCATGTTTATACAGATGGGGGTATAGATATTTACATGTTTATACAGATCGCAGTGTAGATATTTCCATGTTTATACAGATCGCGGTGTAGATATTTCCATGTTTATACAGATCGCGGTGTAGATGTTTCCATGTTTATACAGATAGCGGCGTAGATATTTCCATGTGTTTACAGATAGCGGTGGAGATAGTTCCATGTTTACACAGATTGCGGTGTAGATATTTCCATCTTTCTACAGATGGCATTGTAGATATTTCCATGTTTATACAGATGGCGGTGTAGATATTTACATGTTTATATAGATGGTGGTGTAGATATTACAAGGTTTATACAGATAGCGGTGTAGATATTTCCATGTTTATACAGATTGTGGTGAAGATATTTCCATGTTTATACAGATCGCGGTGTAGATATGTCCATGTTTATACAGATCGCGGTGTAGATATTTGCATGTTTATACAGATGGCTGTGTAGATATTTCCATGTTTATACAGATGGCTGTGTAGATATTTCCATGTTTATATGGATGACTTTGTAGGTATTTCCATGTTTATACAGATGGTGGTGTTGATATTTCCATGTTTATAGAGATAGCTGTGTAGATATTTCCATGTTTATACATATAGCGATCTAGATATTTCCATGTTTATACAGATCGCAATGTAGATATTTCCATGTTTATACAGATGGCGGTGTAGATATTTCCATGTTTATAGAGATGGCGGTGTAGATATTTCCATGTTTATAGAGATAGGGGTGTAGATATATCCATGTTCATAGAGATAGCTGTGAGGATATTTCCATGTTTATACAGATAGCAGTGTAGATATTTCCACTTTTATAGAGATAGCGGTTAAGATATTTCATATTTATACAGATAGCAGTGTAGATATTTCCACTTTTATAGAGATAGCGGTTTAGATATTTCATATTTATACATATATCGGTGTAGATATTTCCATGATTATACAGATTGCGGTGTAGATATTTCCATGTTTATACAGATAGCGGTGTAGATATTTCCACGTTTATACAGATCGCGGTGTAGGTATTTCCATGTTTCTACAAATGGCAGTGTAGATATTTCCAAGTTTATAGAGATGGCGGTGTAGATATTTCCATGTTTATATAGATGGCAGTGTAGATATTTTCTTGTTTATGTAGATGGCGTTGTAGATACCTCCATGTTTAAAGAGATGGCGGTGTGTATATTTCCATGTTGATGGAGATAGCGGTGTAGATATTTCCATGTTTATAGAGATGGCGGTGTAGTTATTTCCATGTTTATAGAGATAGCAGTGTAGATATTTCCATGTTTCTACAGATGATTGTGTAGATATTTCCATGTTTGTACAGATGGCAGTGTAGATATTTCCATGTTTACAGAGATAGCCGTGTAGATATTCTCATGTTTATACAGATTGCGGTGGAGGTATTTCCATGTTTATACAGATAGCGGTGTAGATATTTCCATGTTTACAGAGGTAGCAGTGCAGATGTTTCCATCTTTGCACATATTGCGGTGTAGATACAGCCATCTTTACGCAGATAGCGGTGTAGATATTTCCAACTTTACACAGATAGCTGTGAAGATATTTCCATGTTTATAAAGTTAGCGGTGGAGATATTTCCATGTTTATACAGAAAGCGGTGTAGATATTTCCATGTTTATACAGATAGCGGTGTAGATATTTCCAAGTTTATACAGATAGCGGTGTAGATATTTCCATGTTTATACAGATAGCAGTGAAGTTATTTCCAAGTTTATAAAGATAGCGGTGGAGATATTTCCATGTTTATACAGATGGCGGTGGAGATATTTCGAAGTTTATACAGATACGGGTGTAGATATTTCCGTGTTTATACAGACAGCGGTGTACATATTTCCATGTTTATACTGAAAACGGTGTAGGTATTTCCATGTTTAGAGAGATAGCGGTGTATTTATTTCCATGTTTATACAGATGGCTGTGTAGAAATTTCCATGTGCATAAAGATGGCAGTGTAGATATTTCCATGTTTTCACAGATGGCTGTGTAGATATTTGCATGTTTATATATATGGCGGTGTAGATATTTCCATGTTTATACAGATAGCGTTGTAGATATTTCCATGTTTATACAGATAGCCGTGGACTTAGTTCCATGTTTATAAAGATAGCGGTGTAGATATTTCCATGTTTATACATATAGTGGTGGAATTATTTCCATGTTAACAAAGATAGCGCTGTAGATATTTCCATGTTTATACAGATGGCGGTGTAGATATTTCCAGGTTTATACAGATAGCGGTGAAGGTATTACCATGTTTACAGAGATAGCGGTGTAGATGCTTCCATCTGCGCACAGATTGCGGTGTAGATATTGCCATCTATACACAGACAGCGGAGTAGATATTTCCAACTTTACACAGATAGCTGTGTAGATATTTCCATGTTTACAGAGATTGCATTGTAGATATTTCCATGTTTATACGGATAGCGGTGTAGATACTTCCATGTTTATACAGATAGCAGTGTAGATATTTCCATGTTTATACAGATAGCGGTGTAGATATTTCCATGTTTATACAGATAGAGGTGTAGATATTTCCATGTTTATACAGATGGCGGTGTAGATAGTTCCATGTTTCTGGAGATAGCGGTGTAGATATTTTCAAGTTTATAGAGATGTCGGTGTTGATATTTACATGTTTAAAGACATTGCGTTGTAGATATTTCCATGTTTATAGAGATAGCGTTGTAGGTATTTCCAAGTTTATACAGATAGCGGTTTAGATATTTCCATATTTATACAGATAGCGGTGTAGGTATTTCCATGTTTATACAGATGGCGTGGTAGATATTTCCATGTTTATACAGATGGCGGTGTAGATATTTCCTTGTTTATACATATAGCGGTGTAGATATTTCCATCTTTGTACAGATTGCGGTGTAGATATTTCCATCTTTACACAGACAGCTGTGTAGGTATTTCCAAGTTTACACAGATAGCTGCGTAGATATTTCCAGGTTTACACAGATAGCGTTGAAGTCATATCCATGTTTATACAGATAGTTTGTAGATATTTCCATGTTTATACAGATAGCCGTGGACTTATTTCCATGTTTATAAAGATAGCGGTGTAGATATTTCCATGTTTATACAGATAGCGGTGGACTTATTTCCATGTTCATAAAGATAGCGTTGTAGATATTTCCATGTTTATACAGATGGCGGTGTAGATATTTCCATGATTATACAGATGGCAGTGTAGATATTTCCATTTTGATAGAGATGGCGGTGTAGATATTTCCAGGTTTATACAGATAGCGGTGAAGGTATTTCCATGTTTACAGAGATAGCGGTGTAGATGCTTCCATCTATGCACACATTGCGGTGTACATATTGCCATCTATACACAGACAGTGGTGTAGATATTTCCAACTTTACACAGATAGCTGTGTAGATATTTCCATGTTTACAGAGATTGCATTGTAGATATTTCCATGTTTATACAGATAGCGGTGTAGATACTTCCGTGTTTATACAGATAGCAGTGTTGATATTTCCATGTTTATACAGATAGCGGTGTAGATATTTCCATGTTTATACAAATAGCAGTGTAGATATTTCCATGTTTATACAGATGGCGGTGTAGATAGTTCCATGTTTCTGGAGACGGCGGTGTAAATATTTTCATGTTTATGGAGATGGCGGTGTTGTTATTTCCATGTTTAAAGACATTGCGGTGTAGATAATTCCATGTTCATAGAGATAGCGTTGTAGGTATTTCCAAGTTTATAGAGATAGCGGTTTAGATATTTCCATATTTATACAAATAGCGGTGTATTTGTTTCCATGTTTATACAGATGGCGGTGTAGATATTTCCATGTTTATACAGATGGCGGTGTAGATATTTCCTTGTTTATACATATAGCGGTGTAGATACTTCCATCTTTGTACAGATTGCGGTGTAGATATTTACATCTTTACACAGATAGCTGTGTAGGTATTTCGAAGTTTACACAGATAGTTGCGTAGATATTTCCAGGTTTACACAGATAGCGTTGTAGATATATCCATGTTTATACAGGTAGCTTTGTAGATATTTCCATGTTTATACAGTTAGCGGTGTAGATATTTCCATGTTTATACAGATAGCAGTGGAGATATTCCCTGTTTATACAGATAGCAATGTAGATATTTTCATGTTTATACAGAGAGCGATGTAGATATTTCCACGTTTATGCAGATAGCAGTGTAGATATTTCCATGTTTATACAATTGTCTGTGCAGATAATTCCATGTGTATACAGAAGGCAGTGTAGATATTTCCATGTTTATAAAGATGCTGGTGTAGTTATTTTCATGTTTATTCAGATGACTTTGTAGATATTTGCATGTTTATACAGCTGGCGGTGTAGATATTTCCATGTTTATAGACATAGCAGTGTAGATATTTCCATGTTTATACAGACAGCTGTGTAGATATTTCCATGTTTATTAGAGATAGCAGTGTAGATATTTCCATATTTATACAGATAGCGGTGTAGATATTTCCATGTTTATACAGATGGCGGTGTAGATATTTCCATGTTCATACAGACGGCGGTGTAGATAACTCCATTTTGATTCAGATGGCAGTGTAGATATTTCCATGTTTATACAGTTTGCGATGTAGAAATTTCCATGTTTACAGAGGTAGCAGTGCATATGTTTCCATCTTTGCACAGATTGCGGTGTAGATATTGCCATCTTTACACAGATAGCGGTGTAGATATTTCCAACTTTACACAAATTGCTGTAAAGATATTTCCATGTTTACAGAGATATCATTGTAGGTATTTCCATGTTTATACAGATAGCAGTGTAAATATTTCCATATTTATACACAGGGCGTTGTAGATATTTCCATGTTTATACAGATAGCGGTGTAGATATTTCCATGTTTATACAGATGGCGGTGTAGATATTTCCATGTTTATACAGATAGCGGTGTAGATATTTCCATGTTTATACAGATAGCGGTGTAGATATTTCCATGTTTATACAGATAGCGGTGTAGTTATTTCCATGTTTATACAGATAGCGTTGTAGATATTTCCATGTTTATACAGATACCAGTGAAGTTATTTCCTTGTTTATAAAGATAGCGGTGGAGATATTTCCATGTTTATACAGATGGCGGTGGAGATATTTCGAAGTTTATACAGATACGGGTGTAGATATTTCCGTGTTTATACAGACAGCGGTGTAGATATTTCCATGTTTATACTGAAAACGTTGTAGGTATTTCCATGTTTAGAGAGATAGCAGTGTATTTATTTCCATGTTTACACAGATTGCGGTGTAGATATTTCCATGTTTATACACATGGCGGTGTAGATATTTCCTTGTTTATACATATAGCGGTGTAGATATTTCCATCTTTGTACAGATTGCGATGTAGATATTTCCATCTTTACACAGACAGCTGTGTAAATATTTCCAAGTTTACACAGATAGCTGCGTAGATATTTCCAGGTTTACACAGATAGCGTTGAAGATATATCCATGTTTATACAGATGGCTCTGTAGATATTTCCATTTTTATACAGTTAGTGGTGCAGATATTTCCATGTTTATACAGATAGCAGTGGAGATATTCCCTGTTTATACAGATAGCCGTGTAGATATTTCCATGTTTATACAGATAGCGGTGTAGATATTTCCAGGTTTATACAGATAGCGGTGGAGTTATTTCCATCTTTATAAAGATAGCGGTGTAGATATTTCCATGTTTATGCAGATGGCGGTGTAGATATTTCCATGTTTATACAGATGGCGGTGTAGATACTTCCATGTTTACACGGATAGCAGTGTAGATATTTCCATGTTTATACAGATAGATGTGTAGATATTTCCATGTTTATACAGATAGCGGTGTAGATATTTCCATGTTCATACAGATAGCGGTGTAGATACTTCCATGTTTATACAGATGGCGTTGTAGATAGTTCCATGTTTCTGGAGATAGCGGTGTAGATATTTTCATGTTTATAGAGATGTCGGTGTTGATATTTCCATGTTTAAAGACATTGCGGTGTAGATATTTCCATGTTTATAGAGATAGCATTGTAGGTATTTCCAAGTTAATACAGATAGCGGTTTAGATATTTCCATATTTATACAGATAGCGGTGTAGGTATTTCCATGTTTATACAGATGGCGGTTTAGATATTTCCATGTTTATACAGATGGCGGAGTAGATATTTCCTTGTTTATACATATAGCGGTGTAGATATTACCTTCTTTGTACAGATTGCGGTGTAGATATTTCCATCTTTACACAGACAGCTGTGTAGTTATTTCCACGTTTACACAGATAGCTGCGTAGATATTTACAGGTTTACACAGATAGCGTTGTAGACATATCCAAGTTTATACAGATAGCTTTGTAGATATTTCCATGTTTATACAGATAGCCGTGGACTTATTTCCATGTTTATAAAGATAGCGGTGTAGATATTTCCATGTTTATACAGATAGTGGTGGACTTATTTCCATGTTAACAAAGATAGCGGTGTAGATATTTCCATGTTTATACTGAAAACGGTGTAGGTATTTCCATGTTTAGAGAGATAGCGGTGTATTTATTTCCATGTTTATACAGATGGCTGTGTAGATATTTCCATGTGCATAAAGATCGCAGTGTAGATATTTCCATGTTTTTACAGATGGCTGTGTAGATATTTCCATGTTTATACAGATAGCAGTGTGGCTATTTCCATGTTTATACAGATAGGGATGTAGACATTTCTATGTTTATAGAGATGGCTGTGTAGATATTTCCATGTTTATACAGATGGCAGTGTAGATATTTCCATGTTTATACAGATGGCGGTGTGGATATTTCCATGTTTATACAGATAGCGGTGTAGATATTTCCATGTTTACAGAGATAGCGGTGTAGATACTTCCATCTTTGTACAGATTGCGGTGAAGACATTTCCATCTTTACACAGATAGCTGTGTAGGTATTTCCAAGTTTACACAGATAGCTGTGTAGATATTTCCATGTTTATACAGATAGCGGTGTAGGTATTTCCATGTTAATACAGATAGCAGTGGAGATATTCCCTGTTTGTACAGATAGCGGTGTAGATACTTCCAGGTTTATACAGATAGTGGTGTAGTTATTTCCATGTTTAAAGAGATAGCAGTGTAGATTCTTCCATCTTTGCACAGAATGTTTATACAGCTAGCAGTGTAGATATTTCCAGGTTTATACAGATAGTGGTGTAGTTATTTCCATGTTTAAAGAGATAGCAGTGTAGATTCTTCCATCTTTGCACAGAATGTGGGGAAGATATTGCCATCTATACACAGACAGCGGTGTACATATTTCCAACTTTACACAGGTAGCTGTGTAGATATTTCCATGTTTACAGAGATTGCATTGTAGATATTTCCATGTTTATACAGATAGCGGTGTAGTTACTTCCATGTTTATACAGATAGCGGTGTAGATATTTCCATATTTATACAGATAGCAGCGTAGATATTTCCATGTTTATACAGATAGCGGTGTATATATTTCCATGTTTATAGAGATAGCGGTGTAGATATTTCCATGTTTATAAAGATAGCGATGTAGCTATTTCCATGTTTATACAGATAGCAGTGTAGATATTTCCATGTTTATACAGATAGCAGTGTAGATATTTCCATATTTATACAGATGGCGGTTGACATATTTCGAAGTTTATACAGATACCGGTGTAGATAGTTCCGTGTTTATACAGACAGCGGTGTAGATATTTCCATGTTTATACTGAAAACCGTGTAGGTATTTCCATGTTTATAGAGATAGCGGTGTATTTATTTCCATGTTTATTCAGAGGGTTGTGTAGATATTTCCATGTGCGTAAAGATGTCAGTGTAGATATTTCCATGTTTTTACAGATGGCGGTGTAGATATTTCCAACTTTATACAGATGGCGGTGTAGATATTTCCATGTTTATGCAGATGGTTTTGTAGATATTTCCATGGATATGCAGATGGTGGTGTAGATATTTCCAAGTTTATAGAATGGCTTTGTAGATATTTCCATGTGTACAGAAATAGCAGAGTATATATTTCCATGTTTATAGAGATAGCCGTTTAGGTATTTCCATGTTTATTCAGATAGCGGTGTAGATATATCCATGTTTATAGAGATAGCGGTGTTGATATTTCCATGTTTATAAAGTTCACGGAATAGATATTTCCATCTTTATACAGATGGCAATGTAGATATTTCCATCTTTATACAGATAGTGGTGTAGATATTTCCATGTTTATAGAGACAGCGGTGTAGATCTTATCATGTTTATACAGATAGCTGTGTAGATATTTCCATGTTTATACAGATAGTGGTGTAGATATTTCCATGTTTATACAAATAGCGGTGGAGATATTTCCATGTTTATTGAGATAGCAGTGAAAATATTTTTATGTTCCTACAGATGGGGGTGTTGATATCTCCATGTTTATAGAGATAGCAACGTAGATATTTCCATGTATAAAAGATAGCGCTGTAGATAATTCCATGTTTGTAGAGATAGCGGTGTAGCTATTTCCTCGTTTATACAGACAGCGGTGTAGATATTTCCATCTTCACACAGAAAGTGGCGTACATATTTCCATGTTTGCACAGATAGCTGTGTAGATATTTCGATGTTTACACAGATAGTGTTATAGATGTTTCGATGTTTATACAGTTAGCGGTGGAGATGTTTCCATGTTTATACAAATAACGTTGTAGATATTTCCATGTTTATTCAGATCACGGTGTAGATATTTCCATGTTTACAGAGAAGGCGGTGTAGATGTTTCTATGTTTATAGAAAAAGCGGTGTAGATATTTGCATGTTTATAGAGATATCGGTGTAAGTATTTCCATGTTTATAGGGATAGCAGTGTAGATATTTCCATGTTTATACAGATAGCGGTGTAGATATTTCTATGTTTATGCTGATAGCGGTGTAGGTTTTTCCATTTTTACAGAGATGGCTGTGTAGATATTTCCATGTTTCTACAGATGGCAGTGTAGTTATTTCCATTTTTATACAGATGGAGGTTTAGATATTTCCTTGTTTTTACAGATAGCGGTGTAGATATTTCCATGTTTGTAGAGATAGCGCTGTAGATAATTCCATGTTTATAGAGATTTTGGTGTAGATATTTCCATCTCTGCACACATTGCGGTGTAGATATTTCCATCTTTACAGAAATAGGTTTGTAGATATCTCCAAGTTTTCACAGATAGCTGTGTAGATATTTCCATGTTTATACAAATAGCGGTGTCGGTATTTCCAAGTTTATAAAGATAGCGATGTAGATATATCCATGTTTATACAGATTGCAGTGTAGATATTTCCCTGTTTGTAGAGATAGCAGTGTAGATATTTCCACGTTTATACAGATGCTGTGTAGGTATTTCCATGTGCATACAGATGGCAGGGTAAATATTTCCATGTTTATAAAGATGGTGGTGTAGATATCTCCATATTTATGCAAATGGCGGTGTAGGTATTTGCATGTTCATACAGATGGCGGTGAAGATATTTCCATGTTTATAGAGATAGCGGTGTAGATATTTCTATGTTTATAGAGATAGCGTTGTAGTTATTTCCATGTTTATACAGATAGCGGCATAGATATTTCCATGTTTATTAGAGATAGCGTTGTAGATATTTCCGTATTTATACAGATAGCGGTGTAGATATTTCCGTGATTATACTGATGGCGGTGTAGCTATTTCCATGTTTATACAGATGGCGGTGTAGATAGTTCCATGTTTATACAGATAGCAGTGTAGATATTTCAATGTTTATACAGATAGCGCTGTTGGTATTTCCATGATTATACAGATAGCGGTGTAGACATTTCCATGTTTATACAGCTCGCTGTGTAGATATATCCATCTTTATGCAGATGGCAGTGTAGATATTTCCATGTTTATACTGATAGTGGTGTAGATATTTCCATGTTTATACAGATGGCGGTGTAGATATTTCCAGGTTTATACAGATGGCGTTGTAGGTATTTCCATGTTTTCAGAGGTAGCGGTGTAGATGCTTCCATCTTTGCACAGACTGCGGTTCAGATATTGCCATCTTTACACAGACAGTGGTGTAGATATTTCCAACTTTAAACAGATAGCTGTGCAGATATTTCCATATTTACAGAGATTGCATTGTAGATATTTCCATGTTTCTACATATAGCGGTGTAGATACTTCCATGTTTACTCAGATATCAGTGTGGCTATTTCCATGTTTATACAGCGATGTAGACATTTCCATGTTTATAGAGATGGCTGTGTTGATATTTCCATGTTTATACAGTAGGCAGTGTAGATATTTCCATGTTTATACAGAAAGCGGTGTAGATATTTCCATGTTTTTACAGATAGCAGTGTAGATATTTCCATGTTTATACAGATAGCGGTGTAGGTATTTCCATGTTTATACATATAGCGGTGTAGATATTTCCAGGTTTATGCAGATAGCCTTGTAGATATTTCCATGTTTCTAAAGAAAGCAGTGTAGATATTTCCACGTTTATACAGATAGCGGTGGAGTTATTTCCATGTTTACAAAGAGAGCAGTGTAGATATCTCCATGTTTATACTGATGGCGGTGTAGATATTTCCATGTTTATACATATGGTGGTGTAGATATTTCCATTTTGATAGAGATGGCGGTGTACATACTTCCAGGTTTATACAGATAGCGATGTAGGTATTTCCAGGTTTACAGAGATAGCGGTGTAGATGCTTCCACCTTTGCACTGATTGCGGTGTAGATGTTGCCGTCTATACACAGACAGCGGTGTAGATATTTCCAACTTTACACAGATAGCGGTGTAGATATTTCCATGTTTATACAGATAGCGATGTAGATATTTCCATGTTTATACAGATAGCGATGTAGATATTTCCATGTTTATACAGATAGCGGTTGAGTTATTTCCATGTTTATAAAGATAGCGGCGGAGATATTTCCATCTTTATACAGGTGGCCGTGGAGATATTTCCAAGTTTATACAGATACCGGTGTAGATATTCCCGTGTTTATACAGATAGCGGTGTAGATATTTCCGTGTTTATACTGAAAATGGTGTAGGTATTTCCATATTTATAGAGATAGCGGTGTAGTTATTTCCATGTTTCTGCAGATGGCTGTGTAGATATTTCCATGTGTATAAAGATGGCAGTGTAGATACTTCCATATTTTTACAGATGGCGGTGTAGATATTTCCATGTTTATACAGATACCCGTGTGGCCATTTCCATGTTTATACAGATAGCGATGTAGATATTTCCATGTTTAATGAGATGGCTGTGTAGATATTTCCATGTTTATACAGATAGCGGTGTAGGTATTTCCATGTTTATACAGATGGCGGTGTAGACATTTCCATGTTTATACAGATGGCGATGTAGATATTTCCTTGTTTATACATATAGCGGTGTAGATATTTCCATGTTTATAGAGATTTCTTTGTAGTTAGTTCCATGTTTCTGGAGATGGCGGTGTAGATATTTTCATGTTTATAGAGATGGCGGTGTTGATATATCCATGTTTAAAGACACTGCAGTGTAGATATTTCCACGTTTATAGAGATAGCGTAGGTAATTCCAAGTTTATAGAGATAGCGTTTTAGATATTTCCATATATATACAGATAGCGGTGTAGGTATTTCCATGTTTATGCAGATGGCGGTGTAGATATTTCCATGTTTATACAGATGGCGGTGTACATATTTCCTTGTTTATACATATAGCTGTGTAGATATTTCCATGTTTATACAGATAGCAAGGTAGATATTTCCATGTTTACAGAGATAGCGGTGTAGATATTTCCATCTTTGTACAGATTGCAGCGTAGATATTTCCAACTTTACACAGATAGCTGTGTAGGTATTTCGAAGTTTACACAGATAGCTGCGTAGATATTTCCAGGTTTACACAGATAGCGTTGTAGGTATATCCATGTTTATACAGATAGCTTTGAAGATATTTCCATGTTTATACAGATAGCGGTGTAGATATTTCCATGTTTATACAGATAGCAGTGGAGATATTCCCTGTTTATACAGATAGTGATGTAGATATTTCCATGTTTAAACAGAGAGCGGTGTAGATATTTCCATGTTTATGCAGATAGCGTTGTAGATATGTCCATGTTTATACAGATGGCTGTGTAGATATTTCCATGTGTATACAGAGGCAGTGTAGATATTTCCATGTTTATAAAGACGCTGGTGTATTTATTTGCATGTTTATACAGATGACTGTGTAGATATTTGCATGTTTATACAGATGGCACTGTAGATATTTCCATGTTTATAGACATAGCAGTGGAGATATTTCCATGTTTATACAGACAGCTGTGTAGATATTTCCATGTTTATCAGAGATAGCGGCGTAGATATTTCCATATTTATACATATAGCGGTGTATATATTTCCATGTTTATACAGATGGCGGTGTAGATATTTCTATGTCTATACAGATGGCGGTGTGGATATTTCCAGGTTTATACAGATAGCGGTGCAGGTATTTCCCTGTTTACAGAGATAGCACTGTAGATGCTTCCATCTTTGCACAGATTGCGGTGTAGATATTGCCATCTATACACAGACAGTGGTGTAGATATTTCCAACTTTACACAGATAGCGGTGTAGATATTTCCATGTTTATACAAATAGTGGTGTAGATATTTCCATGTTTATACAGATAGCGGTGTAGATATTTCCATGTTTATACAGATAGCGGTGTAGATATTTCCATGTTTATACAGATAGCGGTGTAGATATTTCCATGTTTATACAGATAGCGGTGTAGATATTTCCATGTTTATACAGATAGCGGTGAAGTTATTTCCATGTTTATAAAGATAGCGGTGAAGGTATTTCCATGTTTATACAGATGGCGGTGGAGATATTTTGAAGTTTATACAGATACCGGTGTAGATATTTCCGTGTTTATACAGACAGAGTTGTAGATATTTCCATGTTTATACTGAAAACGGTGTAGGTATTTCCATGTTTATAGAGATTGCGGTGTATTTATTTCCAAGTTTATTCAGATGGTTGTGCAGATATTTCCATGTGCATAAAGATGGCAGTGTAGATATTTCCATGTTTTTACAGATGGCGGTGTAGATATTTCCATGTTTATACAGATAGCGGTGTAGATATTTCCATGTTTATACAGATAGCATTGGAGATATTCCCTGTTTATACAAATAGCGATGTAGATATTTCCATGTTTATACAGAGAGTGGTGTAGATATTTCCATGTTTACGGATGGCTGTGTAGATATTTCCATGTGTATACAGAAGGCAGTGTAGATATTTCCATGTTTACAAAGATGCTGGTGTAGTTATTTCCATATTTGTACAGATGACTGTGTAGATATTTGCGTGTTTATTCAAATGGCGGTGTAGATATTTCCATGTTTATAGACATAGCAGAGTAGATATTTCCATGTTTATACAGATAGCTGTGTAGATATTTCCATGTTTATTAGAGATAGCGGCGTAGATATTTCAATATTTATACTGATAGCGGTGTAGATATTTCCACGTTTATACAGATGGCGGTGTAGATATTTATATGTTTATACAGATAGCGGTGTAGATATTTCTATGTTTTCAGAGATAGCAGTGCAGATGTTTCCATCTTTGCACAGATTGCGGTGTAGATATTGCCATCTTTACACAGATAGCGGTGTAGATATTTCCAACTTTACACAGATAGCTGTGAAGATATTTCCATGTTTACAGAGATATCATTGTAGATATTTCCATGTTTATACAGATAGCAGTGCAGATATTTCCATGTTTATACAGAAAGCGGTGTAGATATTTCCATGTTTTTACAGATAGCAGTGTAGATATTTCCATGTTTATACAGATAGCGGTGTAGGTATTTCCATGTTTATACATATAGCGGTGTAGATATTTCTAGGTTTATGCAGATAGCCTTGTAGATATTTCCATGTTTCTAAAGAAAGCGGTGTAGATATTTCCACGTTTATACAGATAGCGGTGGAGTTATTTCCATGTTTATAAAGAGAGCGGTGTAGATATCTCCATGTTTATACTGATGGCGGTGTAGATATTTCCATGTTTATACATATGGTGGTGTAGATATTTCCATTTTGATAGAGATGGCGGTGTACATACTTCCAGGTTTATACAGATAGCGATGTAGTTATTTCCAGGTTTACAGAGATAGCGGTGTAGATGCTTCCACCTTTGCACAGATTGCGGTGTAGATGTTGCCGTCTATACACAGACAGCGGTGTAGATATTTCCAACTTTACACAGATAGCGGTGTAGATATTTCCATGTTTATACAGATATCGGTGTAGATATTTCCATGTTTATAGAGATACCGGTGTTCATATTTCCATGTTTATACAGATAGCGGTGTAGATATTTCCATGTTTATACAGATAGCGGTGTAGATATTTCCATGTTTATACAGATAGCGGTGTAGATATTTCCATGTTTATACAGATAGCGGTGAAGTTATTTCCATGTTTATAAAGATAGCGGTGAAGGTATTTCCATGTTTATACAGATGGCGGTGGAGATATTTTGAAGTTTATACAGATACCGGTGTAGATATTTCCGTGTTTATACAGACAGAGTTGTAGATATTTCCATGTTTATACTGAAAACGGTGTAGGTATTTCCATGTTTATAGAGATTGCGGTGTATTTATTTCCAAGTTTATTCAGATGGTTGTGCAGATATTTCCATGTGCATAAAGATGGCAGTGTAGATATTTCCATGTTTTTACAGATGGCGGTGTAGATATTTCCATGTTTATACAGATAGCGGTGTAGATATTTCCATGTTTATACAGATAGCATTGGAGATATTCCCTGTTTATACAAATAGCGATGTAGATATTTCCATGTTTATACAGAGAGTGGTGTAGATATTTCCATGTTTACGGATGGCTGTGTAGATATTTCCATGTGTATACAGAAGGCAGTGTAGATATTTCCATGTTTACAAAGATGCTGGTGTAGTTATTTCCATATTTGTACAGATGACTGTGTAGATATTTGCGTGTTTATTCAAATGGCGGTGTAGATATTTCCATGTTTATAGACATAGCAGAGTAGATATTTCCATGTTTATACAGATAGCTGTGTAGATATTTCCATGTTTATTAGAGATAGCGGCGTAGATATTTCAATATTTATACTGATAGCGGTGTAGATATTTCCACGTTTATACAGATGGCGGTGTAGATATTTATATGTTTATACAGATAGCGGTGTAGATATTTCTATGTTTTCAGAGATAGCAGTGCAGATGTTTCCATCTTTGCACAGATTGCGGTGTAGATATTGCCATCTTTACACAGATAGCGGTGTAGATATTTCCAACTTTACACAGATAGCTGTGAAGATATTTCCATGTTTACAGAGATATCATTGTAGATATTTCCATGTTTATACAGATAGCAGTGCAGATATTTCCATGTTTATACAGAAAGCGGTGTAGATATTTCCATGTTTTTACAGATAGCAGTGTAGATATTTCCATGTTTATACAGATAGCGGTGTAGGTATTTCCATGTTTATACATATAGCGGTGTAGATATTTCTAGGTTTATGCAGATAGCCTTGTAGATATTTCCATGTTTCTAAAGAAAGCGGTGTAGATATTTCCACGTTTATACAGATAGCGGTGGAGTTATTTCCATGTTTATAAAGAGAGCGGTGTAGATATCTCCATGTTTATACTGATGGCGGTGTAGATATTTCCATGTTTATACATATGGTGGTGTAGATATTTCCATTTTGATAGAGATGGCGGTGTACATACTTCCAGGTTTATACAGATAGCGATGTAGGTATTTCCAGGTTTACAGAGATAGCGGTGTAGATGCTTCCACCTTTGCACAGATTGCGGTGTAGATGTTGCCGTCTATACACAGACAGCGGTGTAGATATTTCCAAGTTTACACAGATAGCGGTGTAGATATTTCCATGTTTATACAGATATCGGTGTAGATATTTCCATGTTTATAGAGATACCGGTGTTCATATTTCCATGTTTATACAGATAGCGGTGTAGATATTTCCATGTTTATACAGATAGCGGTGTAGATATTTCCATGTTTATACAGAGAGCGGTGTAGATATTTCCATGTTTATACAGATAGCGGTTGAGTTATTTCCATGTTTATAAAGATAGCGGTGGAGATATTTCCATCTTTATACAGATGGCGGTGGAGATATTTTGAAGTTTATACAGATACCGGTGTAGATATTTCCGTGTTTATACAGACAGAGTTGTAGATATTTCCATGTTTATACTGAAAACGGTGTAGGTATTTCCATGTTTATAGAGATTGCGGTGTATTTATTTCCAAGTTTATTCAGATGGTTGTGCAGATATTTCCATGTGCATAAAGATGGCAGTGTAGATATTTCCATGTTTTTACAGATGGCGGTGTAGATATTTCCATGTTTATACAGATAGCGGTGTAGATATTTCCATGTTTATACAGATAGCATTGGAGATATTCCCTGTTTATACAAATAGCGATGTAGATATTTCCATGTTTATACAGAGAGTGGTGTAGATATTTCCATGTTTACGGATGGCTGTGTAGATATTTCCATGTGTATACAGAAGGCAGTGTAGATATTTCCATGTTTACAAAGATGCTGGTGTAGTTATTTCCATATTTGTACAGATGACTGTGTAGATATTTGCGTGTTTATTCAAATGGCGGTGTAGATATTTCCATGTTTATAGACATAGCAGAGTAGATATTTCCATGTTTATACAGATAGCTGTGTAGATATTTCCATGTTTATTAGAGATAGCGGCGTAGATATTTCAATATTTATACTGATAGCGGTGTAGATATTTCCACGTTTATACAGATGGCGGTGTAGATATTTATATGTTTATACAGATAGCGGTGTAGATATTTCTATGTTTTCAGAGATAGCAGTGCAGATGTTTCCATCTTTGCACAGATTGCGGTGTAGATATTGCCATCTTTACACAGATAGCGGTGTAGATATTTCCAACTTTACACAGATAGCTGTGAAGATATTTCCATGTTTACAGAGATATCATTGTAGATATTTCCATGTTTATACAGATAGCAGTGCAGATATTTCCATGTTTATACAGAAAGCGGTGTAGATATTTCCATGTTTTTACAGATAGCAGTGTAGATATTTCCATGTTTATACAGATAGCGGTGTAGGTATTTCCATGTTTATACATATAGCGGTGTAGATATTTCTAGGTTTATGCAGATAGCCTTGTAGATATTTCCATGTTTCTAAAGAAAGCGGTGTAGATATTTCCACGTTTATACAGATAGCGGTGGAGTTATTTCCATGTTTATAAAGAGAGCGGTGTAGATATCTCCATGTTTATACTGATGGCGGTGTAGATATTTCCATGTTTATACATATGGTGGTGTAGATATTTCCATTTTGATAGAGATGGCGGTGTACATACTTCCAGGTTTATACAGATAGCGATGTAGGTATTTCCAGGTTTACAGAGATAGCGGTGTAGATGCTTCCACCTTTGCACAGATTGCGGTGTAGATGTTGCCGTCTATACACAGACAGCGGTGTAGATATTTCCAAGTTTACACAGATAGCGGTGTAGATATTTCCATGTTTATACAGATATCGGTGTAGATATTTCCATGTTTATAGAGATACCGGTGTTCATATTTCCATGTTTATACAGATAGCGGTGTAGATATTTCCATGTTTATACAGATAGCGGTGTAGATATTTCCATGTTTATACAGAGAGCGGTGTAGATATTTCCATGTTTATACAGATAGCGGTTGAGTTATTTCCATGTTTATAAAGATAGCGGTGGAGATATTTCCATCTTTATACAGATGGCGGTGGAGATATTTCGAAGTTTATACAGATACCGGTGTAGATATTTCCGTGTTTATACAGACAGAGTTGTAGATATTTCCATGTTTATACTGAAAACGGTGTAGGTATTTCCATGTTTATAGAGATTGCGGTGTATTTATTTCCAAGTTTATTCAGATGGTTGTGCAGATATTTCCATGTGCATAAAGATGGCAGTGTAGATATTTCCATGTTTTTACAGATGGCGGTGTAGATATTTCCATGTTTATACAGATAGCGGTGTAGATATTTCCATGTTTATACAGATAGCATTGGAGATATTCCCTGTTTATACAAATAGCGATGTAGATATTTCCATGTTTATACAGAGAGTGGTGTAGATATTTCCATGTTTACGGATGGCTGTGTAGATATTTCCATGTGTATACAGAAGGCAGTGTAGATATTTCCATGTTTACAAAGATGCTGGTGTAGTTATTTCCATATTTGTACAGATGACTGTGTAGATATTTGCGTGTTTATTCAAATGGCGGTGTAGATATTTCCATGTTTATAGACATAGCAGAGTAGATATTTCCATGTTTATACAGATAGCTGTGTAGATATTTCCATGTTTATTAGAGATAGCGGCGTAGATATTTCAATATTTATACTGATAGCGGTGTAGATATTTCCACGTTTATACAGATGGCGGTGTAGATATTTATATGTTTATACAGATAGCGGTGTAGATATTTCTATGTTTTCAGAGATAGCAGTGCAGATGTTTCCATCTTTGCACAGATTGCGGTGTAGATATTGCCATCTTTACACAGATAGCGGTGTAGATATTTCCAACTTTACACAGATAGCTGTGAAGATATTTCCATGTTTACAGAGATATCATTGTAGATATTTCCATGTTTATACAGATAGCAGTGCAGATATTTCCATGTTTATACAGAAAGCGGTGTAGATATTTCCATGTTTTTACAGATAGCAGTGTAGATATTTCCATGTTTATACAGATAGCGGTGTAGGTATTTCCATGTTTATACATATAGCGGTGTAGATATTTCTAGGTTTATGCAGATAGCCTTGTAGATATTTCCATGTTTCTAAAGAAAGCGGTGTAGATATTTCCACGTTTATACAGATAGCGGTGGAGTTATTTCCATGTTTATAAAGAGAGCGGTGTAGATATCTCCATGTTTATACTGATGGCGGTGTAGATATTTCCATGTTTATACATATGGTGGTGTAGATATTTCCATTTTGATAGAGATGGCGGTGTACATACTTCCAGGTTTATACAGATAGCGATGTAGGTATTTCCAGGTTTACAGAGATAGCGGTGTAGATGCTTCCACCTTTGCACAGATTGCGGTGTAGATGTTGCCGTCTATACACAGACAGCGGTGTAGATATTTCCAACTTTACACAGATAGCGGTGTAGATATTTCCATGTTTATACAGATATCGGTGTAGATATTTCCATGTTTATAGAGATACCGGTGTTCATATTTCCATGTTTATACAGATAGCGGTGTAGATATTTCCATGTTTATACAGATAGCGGTGTAGATATTTCCATGTTTATACAGAGAGCGGTGTAGATATTTCCATGTTTATACAGATAGCGGTTGAGTTATTTCCATGTTTATAAAGATAGCGGTGGAGATATTTCCATCTTTATACAGATGGCCGTGGAGATATTTCCAAGTTTATACAGATACCGGTGTAGATATTTCCGTGTTCATACAGATAGCGGTATAGATATTTCCGTGTTTATACTGAAAACGGTGTAGGTATTTCCATGTTTATAGAGATAGCTGTGTAGTTATTTCCATGTTTCTACAGATGGCTGTGTAGTTATTTCCATGTGTATAAAGATGGCAGTGTACATACTTCCATGTTTTTACAGATGGCGGTGTAGATATTTCCATGTTTATACAGATAGCCGTGTGGCCATTTCCATGTTTATACAGGTAGCGATGTAGATATTTCCATGTTTATAGAGATGGCGGTGTTGATATATCCATGTTTAAAGACACTGCAGTGTAGATATTTCCACGTTTATAGAGATAGCGTAGGTATTTCCAAGTTTATAGAGATAGCGGTTTAGATATTTCCATATTTATACAGATTGCAGTGTAGGTATTTCCATGTTTATACAGATGGCGGTGTAGATATTTCCATGTTTATACAGATGGCGGTGTAGATATTTCCTTGTTTATACATATAGCTGTGTAGATACTTCCATGTTTATACAGATAGCAAGGGAGATATTTCAATGTTTACAGAGATAGCGGTGTAGATATTTCCATCTTTGTACAGATTGCAGTGTAGATATTTCCATCTTTACACAGATAACTGTGTAGGTATTTCCAAGTTTACACAGATAGCTGCGTAGATATTCCCAGGTTTACACAGATAGCGTTGTAGATATATCCATGTTTATACAGATAGCTTTGTAGATATTTCCATGTTTATACAGATAGCGGTGTAGATATTTCCATGTTTATACAGATAGCAGTGGAGATATTCCCTGTTTATACAGATAGTGATATAGATAATTCCATGTTTAAACAGAGAGCGGTGTAGATATTTCCATGTTTATGCAGATAGCAGTGTAGATATGTCCATGTTTATACAGATGGCTGTGTAGATATTTCCATGTGTATACAGAAGGCAGTGTAGGTATTTCCATGTTTATAAAGATGCTGGTGTATTTATTTGCATGTTTATACAGATGACTGTGTAGATATTTGCATGTTTATACAGATGGCAGTGTAGGTATTTCCATGTTTACAGAGATAGCGGTGTAGATATTTCCATATTTATACATATAGCAGTGTAGATATTTCCATGTTAATACAGATAGCGGTGTAGATATTTCCTTGTTTATACAGATAGCGGTGTAGATATTTCCATGTTTATACAGATAGCGGTGTATATATTTCCACGTTTATACAGATAGCGGTGTAGATATTTTCACGTTTCACAGATAGCGGTGTAGATATTTCCATCGTTATACAGATAGCGGTGTAGATATTTCCATGTTTACAGAGATAGTGGTGTAGATATTTCCATGTTTATACAGATGGCTGAGAAGTTATTTCAATGTGTATACAGATGGCATTGTAGATATTTCCATGTTTATACACATGGTGGTGTAGATATTTCCATTTTTCTACAGACGGCAGTGTAGATATTTCCATGTTTATACAGATGGTGGTGTAGATATTTCCAAGTTTATAGAACGGCGGTGTAGATATTTCCATCTTAATAGAGATCGTGCTGTAGGTATTTCCATGTTTATGGTGATATCGGTGTAGATATTTCCATGTTTATACAGATACCGGTGCTGTTAATTCCATGTTTATACAGATGGTTGTGTAGATATATCCATACTTATACAGATGACTGTGTAGGTATTTCCATGTTTACACAGATGTCGGGATAGATATTTTCATGTTTATAGAGATAGCGGTGTAGATATTTCCATGTTTATACAGATAACGGTGTAGGCATTTTCATGTTTACAGAGATAGCAGTGTAGATATTTCCATATTTATACAGATAGCGGTGTAGATATTTCCATGTTTATACAGATAGCGGTGAAGATATTTCCATGTTTATATAGATAGCGGTGTAGATATTTCCATGTTTATAGAGATGGCGGTGTAGGTATTTCCATGTTTAGAGACAGTGGGGTAGATATTTCAATGTTTATACAGATAGCGGTGTAGATATTTCCATGTTTATACAGATAGCAGTGTTGGTATTTCCATGTTTATAGAGATAGTGGTATAGATATTTCCATGTTTATGCAGACGGTGGTATGGATAGTTCCTTGTTTCTGGAGATGGCGGTGTAGATATTTTCGTGTTTATAGAGATGGCAATGTAGATATTTCCATGTTTATAGGGATAGAGGTGAAGATAATTCCATGTTTATAGAGATGGATGTGTAGAAAATTCCATGTTTATAGAGATAGCGGTGTAGGTATTTCCATGTTTATAGAGATAGCGGTGTATATATTTCCATATTTATACAGATAGTAGAGTAGATATTTCCATGTTTCTACAGATGGCAGTGTAGATATTTCCATGTTTATACAAATGGAGGTTAAGATATTTCCTTGTTTTTACAGATAGCGGTGTAGATATTTCCATGTTTGTAGAGATAGCGATGTAGATAATTCCATGTTTATAGAGATTTTGGTGTAGATATTTCCATCTCTGCACACATTGCGGTGTAGATATTTCCATCTTTACAGAAATAGGTTTGTAGATATTTCCAAGTTTTCACAGATAGCTGTGTAGATATTTCCATGTTTTTACAAATAGCGGTGTAGATATTTCCAAGTTTATAAAGATAGCGATGTAGATATATCCATGTTTATACAGATAGCAGTGTAGATATTTCCATGTTTGTAGAGATAGCGTTGTAGATATTTCCACGTTTATACAGATGGCTGTGTAGATATTTCCATGTGCATACAGATGGCAGGGTAAATATTTCCATGTTTATAAAGATGGTGGTGTAGATATTTCCATATTTATGCAAATGGCGGTGTAGGTATTTGCATGTTCATACAGATGGCGGTGAAGATATTTCCATGATTATAGAGATAGCGGTGTATCTATTTCTATGTTTGTAGAGATAGCGTTGTAGGTATTTCCATGTTTATACAGATAGCGGTGTAGATATTTCCATGTTTATTTGAGATAGCGTTGTAGATATTTCCGTATTTATACAGAAAGCGGTGTAGATATTTCCATGATTATACTGATGGCGGTGTAGCTACTTCCATGTTTATACAGATGGCGGTGTAGATAGTTCCATGTTTATACAGATAGCGGTGTTGATATTTCAATGTTTATAAAGATAGCGCTGTTGGTATTTCCATGTTTATACAGATAGCGGTGTAGACATTTCCATGTTTATACAGCTCGCGGTGTAGATATATCCATCGTTATGCAGATGGCAGTGTAGATATTTCCATGTTTATACTGATAGTGGTGTAGATATTTCCATGTTTATACAGATGGCGGTGTAGATATTTCCATGTTTACAGAGATAGCGGTGTAGATATTTCCATATTTATACAGATAGCGGTGTAGATATTTCCATGTTTAAACAGATAGCGGTGTACATATTTCCATGTTTATACAGATAGCGGTGTAGATATTTCCATGTTTATAGAGATGTCGGTGAAGGTATTTCCATGTTCAGAGATATTGGGGTATGTATTTCAATGTTTATACTGATAACAGTGTATATATTTCCATGTTTATACAGAGAGCAGTGTTGATATTTCCATGTTTATAGAGATAGTTGTGTAGATATTTCCATGTTTATGCAGATGGTGGTGTGGATAGATCCATGTTTCTGGAGATGGCGGTGTAGATATTTTCGTGTTTATAGAGATTGCGGTGTAGATATTTCCATGTTTATAGAGATAGAGGTGTAGATAATTCCATGTTTGTAGAGATAGAGGTGTAGATATTTCCATGTTTATAGAGATAGCGGTGTAGTTATTTCCATGTTTATAGAGATAGCGGTGTAGATATTTCCATATTTATACAGATAACGGCGTAGATATTTCCATGTTTCTACAGATGGCAGTGTAGAAATTTCCATGTTTATACAGATGGAGGTGTAGATATTTACTTGTTTTTACACATAGTGTTGTACATATTTCCATGTTTGTAGAGAGTGCAATGTAGATAATTCCAAGTTTACAGAGATTTCGGTGTAGATATTTCCATCTTTGCACACATTGCGGTGTAGATATTTCCATCTTTACACAAATAGCTTTGTAGATATTTCCAAGTTTACAGAGATAGCTTTGTAGATATTTCCATGTTTATACAGATAGCGGTGTAGATATATCCATGTTTATACATATATCGATGTAGATATATCCATGTTTATACAGACAGCAGTGTAGATATTTCAATGTTTATAGAGATAGCAGTGTAGATATTTCCATGTTTATACAGATGGCTTTGTAGATATTTCCATGTGTATACAGATGGCAGTGTAAATATTTCCATGTTTATAAAGATGGTGGTGTAGATATTTCCATGTTTATACAGATGGCTGTGTAGATATTTCCATGTGTATACAGATGGCAGTGTAAATATTTCCATGTTCATAAAGATGGTGGTGTAGATATTTCCATATTTATGCAAATGGCGGTGTAGGTATTTGCATGTTCATACAGATGGCGGTGAAGATATTTCCATGTTTATAGAGATAGCGGTGTAGATATTGCCATGTTTATAGAGATAACGTTGTAGATAGTTCCATGTTTATACAGATAGCAGTGTAGATATTTCCATGTTTATTAGTGATAGCGTTGTAGATATTTCCATATTTATACAGATAGCGGTGTAGATATTTCCGTGTTTACAGTGATGGCGGTGTAGCTATTTCCATGTTTATACAGATGGTGGTGTAGCTATTTCCATGTTTATACTGATGGCATTGTAGATATTTCCATGTTTATACAGATAGCGGTGTAGATATTTCCATGTTTACAGAGACAGCGGTGTAGATATTTCCATCCTTTCACAGATTGCGGTGTAGATATTCCCATCTTTACACAGATAGCGGTGTAGATATTTCGATGTTTACAGAGATAGCCGTGTTGATATTTCCATATTTCCATAGATAGCGTTGTAGATATTTCCATGTTTATACAGATAGTGATGAAGATATTTCCAAGTTGATACAGATAGCATTGTAGATATTTCCACGTTTTACATATAGCAGTGTAGATATTTCCATGTTTACACAGATAGCGTTGTAGATATTTCCAGGTTTATACAGATAGCGGTGGAGATATTTCCACGTGTATAGAGATAGCGATGTAGATATTCCCACATTTATACAGATAGCGTTGTAGGTATTTCCAAGTTTATACAGATAGCAGTGTAGATATTTCCCCGTTTATACAGATAGCATTGTAGATATTTCCACGTTTTACATATAGCGGTGTAGATATTTCCATGTTTACACAGATAGCGTTGCAGATATTTCCATGTTTACCGAAAGCTGTGTAGATATTTCCATGTTTATACAGATGGCGGTGTAGATATTTCCATGTTTATGCAGATGGTGGTGTAGATATTTCCATGGATATGCAGATGGTGGTGTAGATATTTCCAAGTTTATAGAATGGCTTTGTAGACATTTCCATGTGTACAGAAATAGCAGTGTAGATATTTCCATGTTTATAGAGATAGCCGTTTAGGTATTTCCATGTTTATTCAGATAGCGGTGTAGATATATCCATGTTTATAGAGATGACGGTGTAGATATTTCCATGTTTATACAGACGGCAGTGAAGTTATTTCCATGTTTATACAGATGTTGATGTAGGTATTTCCATGTTTATGCAGATGACTGTGTAGATATTTCCATGTTTATAAAGATGGCGGTGTAGGTATTCCCATGTTTATAGAGATAGTGGTGTAGATATTTCCATGTTTTTAGAGATAGCGGTGTAGATATTTCCATGTTTATACAGACAGCGGTGTTAGTATTTCTATGTTTATAGAGATAGCGGTGTTGATATTTCCATGTTTATAACGTTCGGGGAATAGATATTTCCATCTTTAAACAGATGGCAATGTAGATATTTCCATGTTTATACAGATAGTGGAGTAGATATTTCCATGTGTATAGAGACAGCGGTGTAGATCTTATCATGTTTATACAGATAGCTGTGTAGATATTTCCATGTTTATGCAGATAGCGGTGTAGATATTTCCATGTTTATACAAATAGCGGTGGAGATATTTACATGTTTATTGAGATAGCAGTGAAAATATTTTTATGTTCCTACAGATGGGGGTGTTGATATCTCCATGTTTATAGAGATAGCAACGAAGATATTTCCATGTATATAGAGATAGCGCTGTAGATATTTCCATGTTTGCACAGATAGCTGTGTAGATATTTCGATGTTTACACAGATAGTGTTATAGATGTTTCCATGTTTATTCAGTTAGCGGTGGAGATATTTCCATGTTTATACAAATAGCGTTGTAGATATTTTCATGTTTATTCAGATCATGGTGTAGATATTTCCATGTTTCAGAGAAGGCGGTGTAGATGTTTCTATGTTTATAGAAAAAGCGGTGTAGATATTTCCATGTTTATAGAGATAGCAGTGTAAGTATTTCCATGTTTATAGGGATAGCAGTGTAGATATTTCCATGTTTATACAGATAGCGGTGTAGATATTTCTATGTTTATGCAGATAGCGGTGTAGGTATTTCCATTTTTACAGAGATGGCTGTGTAGATATTTCAATGTTTATAGAGATAGCGGTGTAAGTATTTCCATGTTTATAGGGATAGCAGTGTAGATATTTCCATGTTAATACTGATAGCTGTGTAGATATTTCCATGTTTATACAGCTCACGGTGTAGATATTTCCATCTTTATATAGATCACAGTTTAGATATTTCCATGTTTAGACACATAGCGGTGTAGAGATTTCCATGTTTATACAGGTCGCGGTGTAGATATTTCCATGTTTATACAGATAGCGGTCTAGATATTTCCAAATTTATAAATATATGGGTGTAGATATTTCCATGTTTATAGAGTTAGCGGTGGAGATATTTCCATGTTTATAGAGATGACGGTGTAAGTATTTCCATGTTTATAGAGATGGCGGTGTAAGCATTTCCTTGTTTATAGAGATAGCGGTGTTGATATATCCATGTTTATACAGATAGCGGTGTAGATATATCCATGTTTATAGAGACAGCGGTGTTGGTATTTCCATTTTTATATTGATAGCGGTGTAGATATTTCCATGATTATATAGCTCACGGTGTAGATATTGCCTTCTTTATACAGATGGCGGTGTAAATATTTAAATTTTTATAAAATAGCGGTGTAGATACTTCCATGTTTATAGAGATAGCCATGTAGATATTTCCATGTTTATACAGATAGCGGTGTAGACATTTCCATGTTCATAGAGATAACGGTGTTGATATTTCCATATTTATACAGATAGCGGTGTAGATGTTTCCATGTTCATACAGATAGCCCTGTAGATATTTCCATGTATATACAGATAGCGTTGTAGATATTTCCATGTTTATAAAGATCGTGGTGTAGATATTTCCATGTATATACAGATAGCGGTGTAGATATTTCCATGTTTATACAGGTAGCGGTGTAGAAATTTCCATGTTTATACAGATCGCCGTGTAGATATTTCCATCATTCTACAGATGGCAGTGTAGACATTTCCATGTTTATACAGATGGCGTTGTAGATATATCCATGTTTATACAGATGGCGGTGTACATATTTCCATGTTTTTGCAGATTGCGGTGTAGATATTTCCATGTATATAGAGAAGGCAGTGTAGATATTTCTATGTTTATGGAGATAGTGGTGCAGATATTTCCATGTTTATAGAAATGGCGGTGTAAGTATTTCCATGTTTATAGAGATAGAGGTGTAGATATTTCCATGTTTATACTGATGGATGTGTAGGTATTTCCATGTGAATACAGATGGCAGTGTAGATATTTCCATTTTTATACAGATGGAGGTGTAGATATTTCCATGTTTATACAGATGAATGTGCAGATGTTTCCATGTTTTTGAAGATGGCGGTGTAGATATTCCCATGTTTATACCGATAGCGGTGTGTCTATTTCCATGTTTATAAAGATACTTTGTAGATATTTCCATGTGTATAGATATGGCTGTGTAGATATTTCCATGTTTATACAGATGGCAGTGCAGATATTTATATGTTTATACACATTGTGGTGTAGATATTTCCATTTTAATAGATATGGTGGTGTACATAGTTCCATGTTTGTAGAGCTCGTTATGTAGATATTTCCATCTTTATATTGATGGCAGTTTAGATATTTCCATGTTTATACAGATAGCGGTGTAGAGATTTCCATGTTTATACAGGTCACGGTGTAGATATTTCCATGTTTATAAAGATAGCGGTGTAGATATTTCCACGTTTATAAAGATATGGGTGTAGATATTTCCATGTTTATAGAGATAGCGGTGGAGATATTTCCATGTTTATACAGATTGCGGTGTAGATATCTCAATGTTTATACAGATAGCGGTGTAGATTTTTCACTGTTTATACAGAGAGCTGTGCAGGTATTTCCATGTTTATAGAGATAGAGGTGTAGATATTTCAATGTTTATACTGATGTATATGTAGGTATTTCCATGTGTATACAGATGTCAGTGTAGATATTTCCATGTTTTTACAGATGGCGTTGTAGATATTCCCATGTTTATACAGATAGCGGTGTGGCTATTTCCATATTTATACAGATACGGTGTAGATATTTCCATGTTTATGGAGATGGCTGTGTAGATATTTCCATGTTTATACTGATGGCAGTGTAGATATTTCCATGTTTATACAGATAATGGTGTTGATATTTCCATGTTTATAGAGGTGGCGGTGTATATATTTCCATGTTTATTCAGATAGCGGTGTAGATATTTCCATGTTTACAGAAATAGCGGTGTAGGTTTTTCCACATTTGCACAGATTGCGGTGTAGATATTTCCATCTTCACACAGAAAGTGGCGTACATATTTCCATGTTTACACAGATAGCTGTGTAGATATTTCCATGTTTACACAGATACTGTTGTGGATGTTTCCATGTTTATGCAGATAGCGGTGGAGATATTTCCATATTTTTACAGATAGTTATGTAAGTATTTCAATGTTTATACAGATAGCGGTGAAGATATTTCCATGTTCATACAGATAGCAGTGTAGATATTTCCAAGTTTATAGAGGTAGCAGTGGTGATATTTCCATGTTTATACAGATTGTGGTGGAGATATTTCTATGTTTAAACAGATAGCGGTGGAGATATTTCCATGTTTATAAGGATGGCGGTGTAGATATTTCCATGTTTATTCAGATAGCGGTGTAGATATTTCCAAGTTTATACAGATAGCGGTGTAGGTATTTCCATGTTTATACAGATAGACGTGTAGGTATTTCCATGTTTATAGAGATATCGGTGTAGACATTTCCATGTTTATAGAGATAGCAGTGTAGGTATTTCCATATTTATACAGATAGCGGTGTAGGTATTTCCAAGTTTATACAGATAGGGGTGGACACATTTCCATGTTTATACGTTAGCGATGTAGATATTTCCATGTTTATACAGGCAGCGGTGTACATATTTCCATGTGTATACAGAGGGCAGTGTAGATATTTCCATGTTTATACAGATGGAGGTATAGATATTTCCATGTTTATACAAAGGACTGTGTAGATATTTCCAAGTTTTTACAGATGTTGGTGTAGATATTTCCAGGTTTATACAGATAGCAGTGTAGATATTTCCATGTTTGTACAGATGGTGTTGTAGATAATTCCATGTTTATACAGATGACTGTGTACTTATTTCCATGCTTATTCAGATGGTGGTTTAGAGATTTCCATGTTTATAGAGATAGCCATGTAGATATTTCCATATTTATACAGATAGCGGTGTAGATATTTCCATGTTTATACAGATAGCATTGTAGATATTTCCATGTTTTTAGAGATATTGGTGTAGATATTTACATGTTTATACAGATCGTGGTGTAGATATTTCCATGTTTATACAGATAGCAGTGTAGATATTTCCATGTTTATACAGGTAGTGGTGTAGATATTCCCATGTTTATAGAGATCACAGTGTAGATATTTCCATCTCTCTAAAGATGACTTTGTAGATATTTCTATGTTTATACAGATGGCGGTGAAGATGTTTCCATGTTTATACCAATAGCGGTATAGATATTTCCATGTTCATACAGATCGTGGTTTAGGTATACACATGTTTATACTGGTAGCGGTGTAGATAGTTCCATGTTTATGCAGGTAGCGTTGTAGAAATTTCCATGTTTATACAGATCGCGGTGTAGATATTTCCGTCTTTCCACAGATGGCAGTGTAGATATTTCCATTGTTATGCAGATGGCGGTCTACATTTTTCCATGTTTATACAGATGGTGGTGTAGATATTTCCATGTTTATACACATGGCGGTGTAGATATTTGCGTGTTTCTACAGATGACGGTGTTGGTAATTCCATGTTTATACAGATGGCGGTGTACATATTTCCATGTTTATACAGATAGGGTTGTAGATATTTCCATGTTTATACAGATAGCGGTGTAGATATTTCCATGTTTTTACAGATAGCGGTGTAGATATTTCCATGTATATACAGATAGCGGTGTAGATATTTCCATGTTTATACAGATAGCGTTGTAGATATTTCCATGTTTATACAGATCGTGTTGTAGACATTTCCATGTTTATACAGATAGCGGTGTAGATATTTCCATGTTTATACAGATGGAACTGTAGATATTTCCATGTTTATACAGATAGAGGTGTAGATATTTCCATGTTCATGCAGATGGCGGTGAAGGTACTTCCATGTTTATAGAGATGGCGGTGTAGGTATTTCTATGTTTACAGAGATAGCGGTGTATATATTTCCAAGTGTATAGAGATGGCGATGTAGGTATTTCCATGTTTATAGAGATAGTCATGTAGATATTTCCATGTTTATACAGATAGCGGTACAGGTATTTCCATGTTTATACAGATAGCGGTGTTGGAATTTCCAGGTTTATACCGATAGCGGTGTAGATATTTCCATGTTTACACGATAGCGATGTAGATATTTCCATGTTTATACAGATAGCGGTGGAGATATTTCCATGTTTGTACAGATAGCAGTGTAGATATTTCCATGTTTACAGATATAGAGTTGTAGATATTTCCGTATTTCCACAAATTACGGTGCAGATATTTCCATCTTTGCACAGATAGCGGTGTACATATTTCCACGTTTACACAGATAGCTGTGTAGATATTTCCATATTTACCCAGATAGTGTTGTAGATATTTCCATGTTTATACTGATAGCAGTGAAGATATTTCCATGTTTATACAGATCGTGGTGTATATATTTCCATCTTTCCACAGATGGCAGTGTAGACATTTCCATGTTTATAGAGATGGCGGTGTATATATTTCTATGTTTATAGAGATAGCGGTGTAGATATTTCCACGTGTATAGAGATGGTGGTGTAGGCATTTCCATGTTTGTAGAGATAGTCGTGTAGATATTTCCATGTTTATACAGATAGCAGTGTAGATATTTCCATGTTTATAGAGGTGGCTGTGTAGATAATTTCATGGGTATACAGATGGCCGTGTAGATATTTCCAAGTTTATAGAGATGGCTGTGTACGTATTTCCTTGGGTATACAGATGGCAGTGTAGATATTTCCATGTTTATACACATGACTGTGTAGATATTTCCATGTTTTTACATATGGCGGTGTAGACATTTCCATGTTTATACTGATAACAGTGTAGATATTTCCATGTTTATAGAGATGGCTGTGTAGATATTTCCACGTTTATACAGATGGCAGTGTAGATATTTCCATGTTTATACAGATAGTGGTGAAGATATTTTCTTGTTTATGAAGATGACTGTGTAGGTATTTCAATGTTTATACAGATGGCGGTGTAGATATTTCCATGTTTATAGAGATAGGCATGTAGATATTTCCATGTTTTTACAACTAGCGGTGTAAACATGTCCATGTTTATAGAGATAGCGGTGTAGATATTTCCGTATTTATACACAAAGCGGTGTAGGTATTTCCATGTTTATACAGATAGCGGTGTAGATATTTCCATGTTTATACAGATTGCGGTGTAGGTATTTCCATGTTTATAGAGATAGCGGGGTAGATAATTAAATGTTCATACAGATGACTGTGTTGATATTTCCATGTATATACAGATGGCAGTGTAGATATTTCCATGTTTATGCACATGGAGGGGTATGTGTTTCCATGTTTATACAGAGGAGTGTGTAGGTATTTCCATGTTTTTACAGATGACTTTGTAGATATTTCCATATGTATACAGATGGAAGGGTGGATATTTCCATGTTTATACAGATGGAGGTGTAGATATTTCCATGTTTATACAGATGACTGAGTAGATATTTTCATATTTTTACACATGGCGTTGTAGATATTTCCATGTTTTTACAGATATCAGTGTGGATATTTCCATGTTTATACAGATAGCATTGTAGATATTTCCATGTTTATGAGATGGCTGTGTAGATATTTCCATGTTTATACAGATGGCCGTGTAGCTATTTCCATGTTTACACAGATATTGGTGTAGATATTTCCCTGTTTATACTGATGACTGTGTAGGTTTTTGCATGTTTATACAGATGGGGTGTAGATATTTCCATGATTATAGACATAGCCTTGTAGATATTTCCATATTTATATAGATAGCTGTGTAGACTTTTCCAAGTTTATAGACATAGCGGTGTAGATATTTCCATATTTATACAGATAGCGGTGTAGTTATTTCCATGTTTATATAGATAGCGCTGTAGATATTTCCATGTTTATACAGATGGCGGTGTAGACACTTCCATGTTTATAGAGATAGCGGTGTAGATATTTCCATATGTATACAGATAACGGTTTAGGTATTTCCATGTTTATACAGATAGCGTTGTAGTTATTTCCATGTTTATACAGATTGTGGTGTAGTTATTTCCAAGTTTATGTAGATAGCTGTGTAGATATTTCCATGTTTATACAAATGGCAGTGTAGATATTTCCATGTTTATACAGATGGTAGCGAAGTTATTTCCATGTTTATATACATGGAGGTGTAGATATTTCCATGTTTATACAGATAGTGGTGTAGATATTTCCATGTTCGTACAGATGGCTGTGAAGGTATATCCATGTTTATTCAGATGTCGCTGTAGATATTTCCATGTTTTTAGAGATAGCGGTGTAGATATTTCCATATTTATGCAGATAGCAGAGTATCTATTTCCATGTTTATACAGATAGCGGTGTAGATATTTCCATGTTTATACAGATCGTGGTGTAGACATTTCCATGTTTATACAGATAGCGGTGTAGGTATTTCCATGTTTATACAGATGGCACTGTAGATATTTCCATGTTTCTACAGATAGCGGTGTAGATATTTCCATGTTCATGCAGATGGCGGTGAAGATATTTAAATGTTTATAGAGATGGTGGTGTAGGTATTTCTATGTTTACAGAGATAGCGGTGTATATATTTCCATGTGTATAGAGATGGCGATGTAGGTATTTCCATGTTTATAGAGATAGTCATGTAGATATTTCCATGTTTATACAGATAGCGGTACAGGTATTTCCATGTTTATACAGATAGCGGTGTTGGAATTTCCAGGTTTATACAGATAGCGGTGTAGATATTTCCATGTTTATACAGATAGGAGTGGAGATATTTCCATGTTTACAGAGATAGCGGTGTAGATATTTCCAAGTTTATACAGATTGCGTTGGAGATATTTCTATGTTTATACACATAGCAGTGGAGATATTTCCATGTTTATAGAGATAGCGGTGTAGGGATTTACATATTTATATGGATAGCGGTGTAGATATCTCCATGTTTATACAGATAGCGGTGGAGATATTTCTATGTTTATTCGATAGCGATGTAGATATTTCCATGTTTATAC